>NW_027517422.1:0-43940 GCF_048772815.1 Callospermophilus lateralis
TGGCAACCCCTTTCAAACGAAAGTGTTTTTCGCCAGTCTCTTCATGGGGTACTTCAAGAGGAAACAAACCATAGAGATGGAACAAGAACTACTTCATTTGGTAATGTTTCAAGGAGCTAGCACAAACCGTGTTTGATTTAGAGTTTCAAACACATCTATCTATATAGCAGAAAACAGAGTGAAACCTAAAAATTCAAAGTGTTACTGGAAGCGAACGTTTGAACTACAAGAGTAAAAATTGGGCAGCCAAGTGGGCTTAGTGAACTGATCATTACCACCAAGTATCATCAAGATTTGGTGAAAAAATGTTTGCTGAGATTTCAGAAAACTAGTAGTTTTTTGGAAGCTTGGCAACCCTTTCAAACGAAAGTGTTTTTCGCCAGTCTCTGCATGGGGTACTTACAAGAGGAAACAAACCATAGAGAAAGAACTTAGAACTACTTCATTTGGTCAAGTTCAAGGAGCTAGCACAAACCGTGTTTGATTTAGAATTCCAAACACAGCTATCTATGTATGAGAAAACAGAGTGAAACCTAAAAATTCCAAACTGTTACTGGAAACGAATGCTTCAACCGAGAAGAATAAAAATTGGGCAGCCAAGTGGGATTAGTGAACTGATCATTACCACCAAGTATCATCAAGATTTGTGTGAAAAAATGTTTGCTGAGATTTCAGCAAACTAGTAGTTTTTTGGAAGCTTGGCAACCCCTTTCAAACAAAAGTGTTTTTCGCCAAGTCTCTGCATGGGGAACTTCAAGAGGAAAACAAACCATAGAGATGGAACATAGAACTACTTCATTTGGTAAAGTTTCAAGGAGCTAGCACAAACCGTGTTTGATTTAGAATTCCAAACACAACTATCTATGTAGGAGAAAACAGAGTGAAACCTAAAAAATTCTCAGTGTTACTGGAAACGAACGCTTGAACCTAGAAGAGTGAAAGTTGGGCAGCCAAGTGGGATTAGTGAACTGATCATTACCACCAAGTATCATCAAGTTTTGGTGAAAAAATGTTTGCTGAGATTTCAGCAAACTAGTAGTTTTTTGGAAGCTTGGCAACCCCTTTCAAACGAAAGTGTTTTTCGCCACTCTCTGCATGGGGTACTTCAAGAGGAAACAAACCATAGAGATAGAACTTAGGACTACTTCATTTTGTCAAGTTTCACAGAGCTAGCACAAACGTGTTTGATTTAGAGTTTCAAACACATCTATCTATATAGCAGAAATCAGAGTGAAACCTAAAAATTCAAAGTGTTACTGGAAACGAACGCTTGAACCTAGAAGAGTGAAAGTTGGGCAGCCAAGTGAGATTAGTGAACTGATCATTACCACCAAGTATCATCAAGATTTGGTGAAAAAAGTTTTGCTGAGATTTCAGCAAACTAGTAGTTTTTTGGAAGCTTGGCAACCCCTTTCAAACGAAAGTGTTTTTCGCCAGTCTCTGCATGGGGTACTTCAGGAGGAAACAAACCATAGATATAAATCTTAGAACTACTTCATTTGGTCAAATTTCAAGTAGCTAGCACAAACCGTGTTTGATTTAGAGTTTCAAACACATCTATCTATATAGCAGAAAACAGAGTGAAACCTAAAAATTCAAAGTGTTACTGGAAACGAACGCTTGAACCTAGAAGAGTGAAAGTTGGGCATCCAAGTGGGATTAGTGAAATGATCATTACCACCAAGTATCATCAAGTTTTGGTGAAAAAAGGTTTGCTGAGATTTCAGCAAACTAGTAGTTTTTGGAAGCTTGGCAACCCCTTTCAAACGAAAGTGCTTTTCGCCAGTCTCTGCATGGGGTACTTCAAGAGGAAACAAACCATAGAGATAGAACTTAGAACTACTTCATTTGGTCAAGTTTCAAGGAGCTAGCACAAACCATGTTTGATTTAGAATTCCAAACACAGCTATCTATGTATGAGAAAACAGAGTGAAACCTAAAAATTCAAACTGTTACTGGAAACGAATGCTTCAACCTAGAAGAATAAAAAATTGGGCAGCCAAGTGGGATTAGTGAACTGATCATTACCACCAAGTATCATCAAGATTTGGTGAAAAAATGTTTGCTGAGATTTCAGCAAACTAGTAGTTTTTTGGAAGCTTGGCAACCCCTTTCAAACGAAAGTGTTTTTCGCCAGTCTCTGCATGGGGTACTTCAAGAGGAAACAAACCATAGAGATAGAACTTAGAACTACTTCATTCGGTCAAGTTTCAAGGAGCTAGCACAAACCGTGTTTGATTTAGAGTTTCAAACACATCTATCTATATAGCAGAAAACAGAGTGAAACCTAAAAATTCAAAGTGTTACTGGAAACGAACGCTTTAACCTAGAAGAGTGAAACTTGGGCAGCCAAGTGGGATTAGTGAAATGATCATTACCACCAAGTTTCATCAAGTTTTGGTGAAAAAAGGTGTGCTGAGATTTCAGCAAACTAGTAGTTTTTTGGAAGCTTGGCAACCCCTTTCAAACGAAAGTGCTTTTCGCCAGTCTCTGCATGGGGTACTTCAAGAGAAACAAACCATAGAGATAGAACGTAGAACTACTTCATTTGGTCAAGTTTCAAGGAGCTAGCACAAACCATGTTTGATTTAGAATTCCAAACACAGTTATCTATGTATGAGAAAACAGAGTGAACCTAAAAATTCAAACTGTTACTGGAAACGAATGCTTCAACCTAGAAGAATAAAAATTGGGCAGCCCAAGTGGGATTAGTGAACTGATCATTACCACCAAGTATCATCAAGATTTGGTGAAAAATGTTTGCTGAGATTTCAGCAAACTAGTAGTTTTTTGGCAGCTTGGCAACCCCTTTCAAACGAAAGTGTTTTTCGCCAGTCTCTGCATGGGGTACTTCAAGAGGAAACAAACCATAGAGATAGAACTTAGAACTACTTCATTTGGTCAAATTTCAAGGAGCTAGCACAAACCGTGTTTGATTTAGAGTTTCAAACACATCTATCTATATAGCAGAAAACAGAGTGAAACCTAAAAATTCAAAGTGTTACTGGAAACGAATGTTTCAACCTAGAAGAATAAAAATTGGGCAGCCAAGTGGGATTAGTGAACTGATCATTACCACCAAGTATCATTAAGATTTGGTGAAAAAAGTTTTGCTGAGATTTCAGCAAACTAGTAGTTTTTTGGAAGCTTGGCCACCCCTTTCAAACGAAAGTGTTTTTTGCCAGTCTCTGCATGGTGTACTTCAAGAGGAAACAAACCGTAGAGATGTAACATAGAACTACTTCATTTGGTAAAGTTTCAAGGAGCTAGCACAAACCGTGTTTGATTTAGAGTTTCAAACACAGCTGTCTATTTAGCAGAAAACAGAGTGAAACCTAAAAATTCAAAGTGTTACAGGAAACGAACGCTTGAACCTAGAAGAGTAAAAATTGGGCAGCCAAGTGGGCTTAGTGAGCTGATCATTACCACCAAGTATCATCAAGATTTGGTGAAAAAATGTTTGCTGAGATTTCAGCAACTAGTAGTTTTTGGAAGCTTGGCCACCCCTTTCAAATGAAAGTGTTTTTCGCCAGTCTCTGCATGGTGTACTTCAAGAGGAAACAAACCATAGAGATGGAACATAGAACTACTTCATTTGGTAAAGTTTCAAAAAGCGAGCACAAACCGTGTTTGATTTACAGTTTCAAACACATCTATCTATAAAGCAGAAAACAGAGTGAACCTAAAAATTCAAAGTGTTACTGCAAACGAACGCTTGAACCTAGAAGAGTAAAATTGGGCAGCCAAGTGGCTTAGTGAACTGATCATTACCCCGAAGTATCATCAAGGTTTGGTGAAAAAATGTTTGCTGAGATTTCAGCAAACTAGTAGTTTTTTGGAAGCTTGGCCACCCCTTTCAAACGAAAGTGTTTTTCGCCAGTCTCTGCATGGGGTACTTCAAGAGGAAAAAAACCATAGAGATAGAACTTAGAACTACTTCATTCGGTCAAGTTTCAAGGAGCTAGCACAAACCGTGTTTTCATTTAGAGTTTCAAACACATCTATCTATATAGCAGAAAACAGAGTGAAACCTAAAAATTCAAAGTGTTACTGGAAACGAACGCTTGAACCTAGAAGAGTGAAAGTTGGGCATCCAAGTGGGATTAGTGAAGTGATCATTACCACCAAGTATCATCAAGTTTTGGTGAAAAAAGGTGTGCTGAGATTTCAGCAAACTAGTAGTTTTTTGGAAGCTTGGCCACCTCTTTCAAACGAAAGTGTTTTTCCCCAGTCTCCGCATGGTGTACTTCAAAAGGAAACAAACAATAGAGATATAACATAGAACTACTTCATTTGGTAAAGTTTCAAGGAGCTCGCACAAACCGTGTTTGATTTAGAGTTTCAAACACATCTATCTATATAGCAGGAAACAGAGTGAAACCTAAAAATTCAAAGTGTTACTGGAAACGAACGCTTGAACCTAGAAGAGTGAAACTTGGGCAGCCAAGTGGGATTAGTGAAATGATCATTACCACCAAGTATCATCAAGTTTTGGTGGAAAAAAGTTTTGCTGAGATTTGAGCAAACTAGTAGTTTTTTGGAAGCTTGGCAACCCCTTTCAAACGAAAGTGCTTTTCGCCAGTCTCTGCATGGGGTACTTCAAGAGGAAACAAACCATAGAGATAGAACTTAGAACTACTTCATTTGGTCAAGTTTCAAGGAGCTAGCACAAACCATGTTTGATTTAGAATTCCAAACACAGCTATCTATGTATGAGAAAACAGAGTGAAACCTAAAAATTCAAACTGTTACTGGAAACGAATGCTTCAACCTAGAAGAATAAAAATTGGGCAGCCAAGTGGGATTAGTGAACTGATCATTACCACCAAGTATCATCAAGATTTGGTGAAAAAATGTTTGCTGAGATTTCAGCAAACTAGTAGTTTTTTGGAAGCTTGGCAACCCCTTTCAAACGAAAGTGTTTTTTCGCCAGTCTCTGCATGGGGTACTTCAAGAGGAAACAAACCATAGAGATAGAACTTAGAACTACTTCATTTGGTCAAATTTCAAGGAGCTAGCACAAACCGTGTTTGATTTAGAGTTTCAAACACATCTATCTATATAGCAGAAAACAGAGTGAAACCTAAAAATTCAAAGTGTTACTGGAAACGAATGCTTCAACCTAGAAGAATAAAAATTGGGCAGCCAAGTGGGATTAGTGAACTGATCATTACCACCAAGTATCATTAAGATTTGGTGAAAAAAGTTTTGCTGAGATTTCAGCAAACTTGTAGTTTTTTTGGAAGCTTGGCCACCCCTTTCAAACGAAAGTGTTTTTCGCCAGTCTCTGCATGGTGTACTTCAAGAGGAAACAAACCGTAGAGATGTAACATAGAACTACTTCATTTGGTAAAGTTTCAAGGAGCTAGCACAAACCGTGTTTGATTTAGAGTTTCAAACACAGCTGTCTATTTAGCAGAAAACCAGAGTGAAACCTAAAAATTCAAAGTGTTACTGGAAACGAACGCTTGAACCTAGAAGAGTAAAATTGGGCAGCCAAGTGGGCTTAGTGAGCTGATCATTACCACCAAGTATCATCAAGATTTGGAGAAAAAATGTTTGCTGAGATTTCAGCAAACTAGTAGTTTTTTGGAAGCTTGGCCACCCCTTTCAAATGAAAGTGTTTTTCGCCAGTCTCTGCATGGTGTACTTCAAGAGGAAACAAACCATAGAGATGGAACATAGAACTACTTCATTTGGTAAAGTTTCAAAAAGCTAGCACAAAACCGTGTTTGATTTACAGTTTCAAAACACATCTATCTATAAAGCAGAAAACAGAGTGAAACCTAAAAATTCAAAGTGTTACTGGAAACGAACGCTTGAACCTAGAAGAGTAAAAATTGGGCAGCCAAGTGGGCTTAGTGAACTGATCATTATCCCCAAGTATCATCAAGGTTTGGTGAAAAAATGTTTGCTGAGATTTCAGCAAACTAGTAGTTTTTTGGAAGCTTGGCCACCCCTTTCAAACGAAAGTGTTTTTCGCCAGTCTCTGCATGGGGTACTTCAAGAGGAAACAAACCATAGAGATAGAACTTAGAACTACTTCATTCGTTCAAGTTTCAAGGAGCTAGCACAAACCGTGTTTGATTTAGAGTTTCAAACACATCTATCTATATAGCAGAAAACAGAGTGAAACCTAAAATTCAAAGTGTTACTGGAAACGAACGCTTGAACCTAGAAGAGTGAAAGTTGGGCATCCAAGTGGGATTAGTGAAGTGATCATTACCACCAAGTATCATCAAGTTTTGGTGAAAAAAGGTGTGCTGAGATTTCAGCAAACTAGTAGTTTTTTGGAAGCTTGGCAACCCTTTCAAACGAAAGTGTTTTTCGCCAGTCTCTGCATGGGGTACTTCAAGAGGAAACAAACCATAGAGATAGAACTTAGAACTACTTCATTTGGTCAAGTTTCAAGGAGCTAGCACAAACCGTGTTTGATTTAGAATTCCAAACACAGCTATCTATGTATGAGAAAACAGAGTGAAACCTAAAAATTCAAACTGTTACTGGAAACGAATGCTTCAACCTAGAAGAATAAAAATTGGGCAGCCAAGTGGGATTAGTGAACTGATCATTACCACCAAGTATCATCAAGATTTGGTGAAAAAAATGTTTGCTGAGATTTCAGCAAACTAGTAGTTTTTTTGGAAGCTTGGCCACCCCTTTCAAAACGAAAGTGTTTTTCGCCAGTCTCTGCATGGGGTACTTCAAGAGGAAACAAACCATAGAGATAGAACTTAGAACTACTTCATTTGGTCAAATTTCAAGGAGCTAGCACAAACCGTGTTTGATTTAGAGTTTCAAACACATCTATCTATATAGCAGAAAACAGAGTGAAACCTAAAAATTCAAAGTGTTACTGGAAACGAATGCTTCAACCTAGAAGAATAAAAATTGGGCAGCCAAGTGGGATTAGTGAACTGATCATTACCACCAAGTATCATTAAGATTTGGTGAAAAAAGTTTTGCTGAGATTTCAGCAAACTAGTAGTTTTTGGAAGCTTGGCCACCCCTTTCAAACGAAAGTGTTTTTCGCCAGTCTCTGCATGGTGTACTTCAAGAGGAAACAAACCGTAGAGGTGGAACATAGAACTACTTCATTTGGTAAAGTTTCAAGGAGCTAGCAAAAACCGTGTTTGATTTAGAGTTTCAAACACAGCTATCTATTTAGCAGAAAACAGAGTGAAACCTAAAAATTCAAAGTGTTACTGGAAACGAACGCTTGAACCTAGAAGAGTAAAAATTGGGCAGCCAAGTGGGCTTAGTGAACTGATCATTACCCCCAAGTATCATCAAGGTTTGGTGAAAAAATGTTTGCTGAGATTTCAGCAAACTAGTAGTTTTTTGGAAGCTTGGCCACCCCTTTCAAACGAAAGTGTTTTTCGCCAGTCTCTGCATGGGGTACTTCAAGAGGAAACAAACCATAGAGATAGAACTTAGAACTACTTCATTCGGTCAAGTTTCAAGGAGCTAGCACAAACCGTGTTTGATTTAGAGTTTCAAACACATCTATCTATATAGCAGAAAACAGAGTGAAACCTAAAAATTCAAAGTGTTACTGGAAACGAACGCTTTAACCTAGAAGAGTGAAACTTGGGCAGCCAAGTGGGATTAGTGAAATGATCATTACCACCAAGTTTCATCAGTTTTGGTGAAAAAGGTGTGCTGAGATTTCAGCAAACTAGTAGTTTTTTGGAAGCTTGGCAACCCCTTTCAAACTAAAGTGCTTTTCGCCAGTCTCTGCATGGGGTACTTCAAGAGGAAACAAACCATAGAGATAGAACGTGAACTACTTCATTTGGTCAAGTTTCAAGGAGCTAGCACAAACCATGTTTGATTTAGAATTCCAAACACAGTTATCTATGTATGAGAAAACAGAGTGAAAACCTAAAAATTCAAACTGTTACTGGAAACGAATGCTTCAACCTAGAAGAATAAAAATTGGGCAGCCAAGTGGGATTAGTGAACTGATCATTACCACCAAGTATCATCAAGATTTGGTGAAAAATGTTTGCTGAGATTTCAGCAAACTAGTAGTTTTTTGGAAGCTTGGCAACCCCTTTCAAACGAAAGTGTTTTTCGCCAGTCTCTGCATGGGGTACTTCAAGAGGAAACAAACCATAGAGATAGAACTTAGAACTACTTCATTTGGTCAAATTTCAAGGAGCTAGCACAAACCGTGTTTGATTTAGAGTTTCAAACACATCTATCTATATAGCAGAAAACAGAGTGAAACCTAAAAATTCAAAGTGTTACTGGAAACGAATGCTCCAACCTAGAAGAATAAAAATTGGGCAGCCAAGTGGGATTAGTGAACTGATCATTACCACCAAGTATCATCAAGATTTGGTGAAAAAATGTTTGCTGAGATTTCAGCAAACTAGTAGTTTTTTGGAAGCTTGGCCACCCCTTTCAAACGAAAGTGTTTTTCGCCAGTCTCTGCATGGGGTACTTCAAGAGGAAACAAACCATAGAGATAGAACTTAGAACTACTTCATTTGGTCAAATTTCAAGGAGCTAGCACAAACCGTGTTTGATTTAGAGTTTCAAAACACATCTATCTATATAGCAGAAAACAGAGTGAAACCTAAAAATTCAAAGTGTTACTGGAAACGAATGCTTCAACCTAGAAGAATAAAAATTCGGCAGCCAAGTGGGATTAGTGAACTGATCATTACCACCAAGTATCATTAAGATTTGGTGAAAAAAGTTTTGCTGAGATTTCAGCAAACTAGTAGTTTTTTGGAAGCTTGGCCACCCCTTTCAAACGAAAGTGTTTTTCGCCAGTCTCTGCATGGTGTACTTCAAGAGGAAACAAACCGTAGAGATGGAACATAGAACTACTTCATTTGGTAAAGTTTCAAGGAGCTAGCACAAACCGTGTTTGATTTAGAGTTTCAAACACAGCTATCTATTTAGCAGAAAACAGAGTGAAACCTAAAAATTCAAAGTGTTACTGGAAACGAACGCTTGAACCTAGAAGAGTAAAAATTGGGCAGCCAAGTGGGCTTAGTGAGCTGATCATTACCACCAAGTATCATCAAGATTCGGTGAAAAATGTTTGCTGAGATTTCAGCAAACTAGTAGTTTTTTGGAAGCTTGGCCACCCCTTTCAAATGAAAGTGTTTTTCGCCAGTCTCTGCATGGTGTACTTCAAGAGGAAACAAACCATAGAGATGGAACATAGAACCACTTCATTTGGTAAAGTTTCAAAAAGCTAGCACAAACCGAGTTTGATTTACAGTTTCAAACACATCTATCTATAAAGCAGAAAACAGAGTGAAACCTAAAATTCAAAGTGTTACTGGAAACGAACGCTTGAACCTAGAAGAGTAAAAATTGGGCAGCCAAGTGGGCTTAGTGAACTGATCATTACCACCAAGTGTCATCCAGGTTTGGTGAAAAAATGTTTGCTGAGATTTCAGCAAACTAGTAGTTTTTTGGAAGCTTGGCCCCCCCTTTCAAACGAAAGTGTTTTTCGCCAGTCTCTGCATGGGGTACTCAAGAGGAAACAAACCATAGAGATAGAACTTAGAACTACTTCATTTGGTCAAGTTTCAAGGAGCTAGCACAAACCATGTTTGATTTAGAATTCCAAACACAGCTATCTATGTATGAGAAAACAGAGTGAAACCTAAAAATTCAAAATGTTACTGGAAATGAATGCTTCAACCTAGAAGAATAAAAATTGGGCAGCCAAGTGGGATTAGTGAACTGATCATTACCACCAAGTATCATCAAGATTTGGTGAAAAAATGTTGCTGAGATTTCAGCAAACTAGTAGTTTTTTGGAAGCTTGGCAACCCCTTTTCAAACCAAAGTGTTTTTCGCCAGTCTCTGCATGGGGTACTTCAAGAGGAAACAAACCATAGAGATAGAACTTAGAACTACTTCATTTGGTCAAATTTCAAGGAGCTAGCACAAACCGTGTTTGATTTAGAGTTTCAAACACATCTATCTATATAGCAGAAAACAGAGTGAAACCTAAAAATTCAAAGTGTTACTGGAAACGAATGCTTCAACCTAGAAGAATAAAAATTGGGCAGCCAAGTGGGATTAGTGAACTGATCATTACCACCAAGTATCATTAAGATTTGGTGAAAAAGTTTTGCCGAGATTTCAGCAAACTAGTAGTTTTTTGGATGCTTGGCCACCCCTTTCAAACGAAAGTGTTTTTCGCCAGTCTCTGCATGGGGTACTTCAAGAGGAAATAAACCATAGAGATAGAACTTAGAACTACTTCATTCGGTCAAGTTTCAAGGAGCTAGCACAAACCGTGTTTGATTTAGAGTTTCAAACACATCTATCTATATAGCAGAAAACAGAGTGAAACCTAAAAATTCAAAGTGTTACTGGAAATGAACGCTTGAACCTAGAAGAGTGAAAGTTGGGCATCCAAGTGGGATTAGTGAAGTGATCATTACCACCAAGTATCATCAAGTTTTGGTGAAAAAAGGTGTGCTGAGATTTCAGCAAACTAGTAGTTTTTTGGAAGCTTGGCAACCCCTTTCAAACGAAAGTGTTTTTCGCCAGTCTCTGCATGGGGTACTTCAAGAGGAAACAAACCATAGACATAGAACTTAGAACTACTTCATTTGGTCAAGTTTCAAGGAGCTAGCACAAACCGCGTTTGATTTAGAATTCCAAACACAGCTATCTATGTATGAGAAAACAGAGTGAAACCTAAAAATTCAAACTGTTACTGGAAACGAATGCTTCAACCTAGAAGAATAAAAATTGGGCAGCCAAGTGGGATTAGTGAACTGATCATTACCAACAAGTATCATCAAGATTTGGTGAAAAAATGTTTGCTGAGATTTCAGCAAACTAGTAGTTTTTTGGAAGCTTGGCCACCCCTTTCAAACGAAAGTGTTTTTCGCCAGTCTCTGCATGGTGTACTTCAAGAGGAAACAAACCGTAGAGATGGAACATAGAACTACTTCATTTGGTAAAGTTTCAAGGAGCTAGCACAAACCGTGTTTGATTTAGAGTTTCAAACACATCTATCTATTTAGCAGAAAACAGAGTGAAACCTAAAAATTCAAAGTGTTACTGGAAACGAACGCTTGAACCTAGAAGAGTAAAAATTGGTCAGCCAAGTGGGCTTAGTGAGCTGATCATTACCACCAAGTATCATCAAGATTTGGTGAAAAAATGTTTGCTGAGATTTCAGCAAACTAGTAGTTTTTTGGAAGCTTGGCAACCCCTTTCAAACGAAAATGTTTTTCGCCAGTCTCTGCATGGGGTACTTCAAGAGGTAACAAACCATAGAGATAGAACTTAGAACTACTTCATTTGATCAAGTTTCAAGGAGCTAGCACAAACCGTGTTTGATTTAGAGTTTCAAACACATCTATCTATATAGCAGAAAACAGAGTGAAACCTAAAAATTCAAAGTGTTACTGGAAACGAACGCTTGAACCTAGAAGAGTGAAAGTTGGGCAGCCAATTGGGATTAGTGAACTGATCATTACCACCAAGTATCATCAAGATTATGTGAAAAAATGTTTGCTGAGATTTCAGCAAACTAGTAGTTTTTTGGAAGCTTGGCCACCCCTTTCAAATGAAAGTGTTTTTCGCCAGTCTCTGCATGGTGTACTTCAAGAGGAAACAAACCATAGAGATGGAACATAGAACTACTTCATTTGGTAAAGTTTCAAAAAGCTAGCACAAACCGTGTTTGATTTACAGTTTCAAACACATCTATCTATAAAGCAGAAAACAGAGTGAAACCTAAAAATTCAAAGTGTTACTGGAAACGAACGCTTGAACCTAGAAGAGTAAAAATTGGGCAGCCAAGTGGGCTTAGTGAACTGATCATTACCCCCAAGTATCATCAAGGTTTGGTGAAAAAATGTTTGCTGAGATTTCAGCAAACTAGTAGTTTTTTGGAAGCTTGGCCACCCCTTTCAAACGAAAGTGTTTTTCGCCAGTCTCTGCATGGGGTACTTCAAGAGGAAACAAACCATAGAGATAGAACTTAGAACTACTTCATTCGGTCAAGTTTCAAGGAGCTAGCACAAACCGTGTTTGATTTAGAGTTTCAAACACATCTATCTATATAGCAGAAAACAGAGTGAAACCTAAAAATTCAAAGTGTTACTGGAAACGAACGCTTGAACCTAGAAGAGTGAAAGTTGGGCATCCAAGTGGGATTAGTGAAATGATCATTACCACCAAGTATCATCAAGTTTTGGTGAAAAAATGTTTGCTGAGATTTCAGCAAACTAGTAGTTTTTTGGAAGCTTGGCAACCCCTTTCAAACGAAAGTGTTTTTCACCAGTCTCTGCATGGGGTACTTCAAGAGGAAACAAACCATAGAGATAGAACTTAGAACTACTTCATTTGGTCAAGTTTCAAGGAGCTAGCACAAACCGTGTTTGATTTAGAATTCCAAACACAGCTATCTATGTATGAGAAAACAGAGTGAAACCTAAAAATTCAAACTGTTACTGGAAACGAATGCTTCAACCTAGAAGAATAAAAATTGGGCAGCCAAGTGGGATTAGTGAACTGATCATTACCACCAAGTATCATTTAAATTTGGTGAAAAAATTTTTGCTGAGATTTCAGCAAACTAGTAGTTTTTGGAAGCTTGGCCACCCCTTTCAAACGAAAGTGTTTTTCCCCAGTCTCTGCATGGTGTACTTCAAGAGGAAACAAACCGTAGAGATGGAACATAGAACTACTTCATTTGGTAAAGTTTCAAGGAGCTAGCACAAACCGTGTTTGATTTAGAGTTTCAAACACAGCTATCTATTTAGCAGGAAACAGGAGTGAAACCTAAAAATTCAAAGTGTTACTGGAAACGAACGCTTGAACCTAGAAGAGTGAAACTTGGGCATCCAAGTGGGATTAGTGAAATGATCATTACCACCAAGTATCATCAAGTTTTGGTGAAAAAAGGTGTGCTGAGATTCAGCAAACTAGTAGTTTTTGGAAGCTTGGCAACCCCTTTCAAACAAAAGTGCTTTTCGCCAGTCTCTGCATGGGGTACTTCAAGAGGAAACAAACCATAGAGATAGAACTTAGAACTACTTCATTTGGTCAAGTTTCAAGGAGCTAGCACAAACCGTGTTTGATTTAGAATTCCAAACACAGCTATCTATTTAGCAGAAAACAGAGTGAACCTAAAAATTCAAACTGTTACTGGAAACGAATGCTTCAACTAGAAGAATAAAAATTGGGCAGCCAAGTGAGATTAGTGAACTGATCATTACCACCAAGTATCATTAAGATTTGGTGAAAAAAGTTTTGCTGAGAGTTCAGCAAACTAGTAGTTTTTTGGGAGCTTGGCCACCCCTTTCAAACGAAAGTGTTTTTCCCCAGTCTCCGCATGGTGTACTTCAAGAGGAAACAAACCATAGAGATATAACATAGAACTACTTCATTTGGTAAAGTTTCAAGAGCTAGCACAAACCGTGTTTGATTTAGAGTTTCAAACACATCCTATCTATATAGCAGGAAACAGAGTGAAACCTAAAAATTCAAAGTGTTACTGGAAACGAACGCTTGAACCTAGAAGAGTGAAACTTGGGCAGCCAAGTGGGATTAGTGAAATGATCATTACCACCAAGTATCATCAAGTTTTGGTGAAAAAAGGTGTGCTGAGATTTCAGCAAACTAGTAGTTTTTGGGAAGCTTGGCAACCCCTTTCAAACGAAAGTGCTTTTCGCCAGTCTCTGCATGGGGTACTTCAAGAGGAAACAAACATAGAGATAGAACTTAGAACTACTTCATTTGGTCAAGTTTCAAGGAGCTAGCACAAACCATGTTTGATTTAGAATTCCAAACACAGCTATCTATGTATGAGAAAACAGAGTGAAACCTAAAAATTCAAACTGTTACTGGAAACGAATGCTTCAACCTAGAAGAATAAAAATTGGGCAGCCAAGTGGGAATAGTGAACTGATCATTACCACCAAGTATCATCAAGATTTGGTGAAAAAATGTTTGCTGAGATTTCAGCAAACTAGTAGTTTTTTGGAAGCTTGGCAACCCCTTTCAAACGAAAGTGTTTTTCGTCAGTCTCTGCATGGGGTACTTCAAGAGGAAACAAACCATAGAGATAGAACTTAGAACTACTTCATTTGGTCAAATTTCAAGGAGCTAGCACAAACCATGTTTGATTTAGAGTTTCAAACACATCTATCTATATAGCAGAAAACAGAGTGAAACCTAAAAATTCAAAGTGTTACTGGAAACGAATGCTTCAACCTAGAAGAATTAAAATTGTTCAGCCAAGTGGGATTAGTGAACTGATCATTACCACCAAGTATCATTAAGATTTGGTGAAAAAAGTTTTGCTGAGATTTCAGCAAACTAGTAGTTTTTTGGAAGCTTGGCCACCCCTTTCAAACGAAAGTGTTTTTCGCCAGTCTCTGCATGGGGTCTTCAAGAGGAAATAAACCATAGAGATAGAACTTAGAACTACTTCATTCGGTCAAGTTTCAAGGAGCTAGCACAAACCGTGTTTGATTTAGAGTTTCAAACACATCTATCTATATAGCAGAAAACAGAGTGAAACCTAAAAATTCAAAGTGTTACTGGAAACGAACGCTTGAACCTAGAAGAGTGAAAGTTGGGCATCCAAGTGGGATTAGTGAAGTGATCATTACCACCAAGTATCATCAAGTTTTGGTGAAAAAAGGTTTGCTGAGATTTCAGCAAACTAGTAGTTTTTTGGAAGCTTGGCAACCGCTTTCAAACGAAAGTGTTTTTCGCCAGTCTCTGCATGGGGTACTTCAAGAGGAAACAAACCATAGAGATAGAACTTAGAACTACTTCATTTGGTCAAGTTTCAAGGAGCTAGCACAAACCGTGTTTGATTTAGAATTCCAAACACAGCTATCTATGTATGAGAAAACAGAGTGAAACCTAAAAATTCAAACTGTTACTGGAAACGAATGCTTCAACCTAGAAGAATAAAAATTGGGCAGCCAAGTGGGATTAGTGAACTGATCATTACCACCAAGTATCATCAAGATTTGGTGAAAAAATGTTTGCTGAGATTTCAGCAAACTAGTAGTTTTTTGGAAGCTTGGCCACCCCTTTCAAACGAAAGTGTTTTTCGCCAGTCTCTGCATGGTGTACTTCAAGAGGAAACAAACCGTAGAGATGGAACATAGAACTACTTCATTTGGTAAAGTTTCAAGGAGCTAGCACAAACCGTGTTTGATTTAGAGTTTCAAACACATCTATCTATTTAGCAGAAAACAGAGTGAAACCTAAAAATTCAAAGTGTTACTGGAAACGAACGCTTGAACCTAGAAGAGTAAAAATTGGGCAGCCAAGTGGGCTTAGTGAGCTGATCATTACCACCAAGTATCATCAGGATTTGGTGAAAAAATGTTTGCTGAGATTTCAGCAAACTAGTAGTTTTTTGGAAGCTTGGCAACCCCTTTCAAACGAAAATGTTTTTCGCCAGTCTCTGCATGGGGTACTTCAAGAGGAAACAAACCATAGAGATAGAACTTAGAACTACTTCATTTGATCAAGTTTCAAGGAGCTAGCACAAACCGTGTTTGATTTAGAGTTTCAAACACATCTATCTATATAGCAGAAAACAGAGTGAAACCTAAAAATTCAAAGTGTTACTGGAAACGAACGCTTGAACCTAGAAGAGTGAAAGTTGGGCATCCAAGTGGGATTAGTGAAATGATCATTACCACCAAGTATCATCAAGTTTTAGTGAAAAAATGTTTGCTGAGATTTCAGCAAACTAGTAGTTTTTTGGAAGCTTGGCAACCCCTTTCAAACGAAAGGGTTTTTCGCCAGTCTCTGCATGGGGTACTTCAAGAGGAAACAAACCATAGAGATAGAACTTAGAACTACTTCATTTGGTCAAGTTTCAAGGAGCTAGCAGAAACCGTGTTTGATTTAGAATTCCAAACACAGCTATCTATGTATGAGAAAACAGAGTGAAACCTAAAAATTCAAACTGTTACTGGAAACGAATGCTTCAACCTAGAAGAATAAAAATTGGGCAGCCAAGTGGGATTAGTGAACTGATCATTACCACCAAGTATCATTTAGATTTGGTGAAAAAAGTTTTGCTGAGATTTCAGCAAACTAGTAGTTTTTTGGAAGCTTGGCCACCCCTTTCAAACGAAAGTGTTTTTCCCCAGTCTCTGCATGGTGTACTTCAAGAGGAAACAAACCGTAGAGATGGAACATAGAACTACTTCATTTGGTAAGTTTCAAGGAGCTAGCACAAACCGTGTTTGATTTAGAGTTTCAAACACAGCTATCTATTTAGCAGGAAACAGAGTGAAACCTAAAAATTCAAAGTGTTACTGGAAACGAACGCTTGAACCTAGAAGAGTGAAACTTGGGCAGCCAAGTGGGATTAGTGAACTGATCATTACCACCAAGTATCATTAAGATTTGGTGAAAAAAGTTTTGCTGAGATTTCAGCAAACTAGTAGTTTTTTGGAAGCTTGGCCACCCCTTTCAAACGAAAGTGTTTTTCGCCAGTCTCTGCATGGGGTCTTCAAGAGGAAATAAACCATAGAGATAGAACTTAGAACTACTTCATTCGGTCAAGTTTCAAGGAGCTAGCACAAACCGTGTTTGATTTAGAGTTTCAAACACATCTATCTATATAGCAGAAAACAGAGTGAAACCTAAAAATTCAAAGTGTTACTGGAAACGAACGCTTGAACCTAGAAGAGTGAAAGTTGGGCATCCAAGTGGGATTAGTGAAGTGATCATTACCACCAAGTATCATCAAGTTTTGGTGAAAAAAGGTTTGCTGAGATTTCAGCAAACTAGTAGTTTTTTGGAAGCTTGGCAACCGCTTTCAAAGGAAAGTGTTTTTCGCCAGTCTCTGCATGGGGTACTTCAAGAGGAAACAAACCATAGAGATAGAACTTAGAACTACTTCTTTTGGTCAAGTTTCAAGGAGCTAGCACAAACCGTGTTTGATTTAGAATTCCAAACACAGCTATCTATGTATGAGAAAACAGAGTGAAACCTAAAAATTCAAACTGTTACTGGAAACGAACGCTTCAACCTAGAAGAATAAAAATTGGGCAGCCAAGTGGGATTAGTGAACTGATCATTACCACCAAGTATCATCAAGTTTTGGTGAAAAAATGTTTGCTGAGATTTCAGCAAACTAGTAGTTTTTTGGAAGCTTGGCCACCCCTTTCAAACGAAAGTGTTTTTCGCCAGTCTCTGCATGGTGTACTTCAAGAGGAAACAAACCGTAGAGATGGAACATAGAACTACTTCATTTGGTAAAGTTTCAAGGAGCTAGCACAAACCGTGTTTGATTTAGAGTTTCAAACACATCTATCTATTTAGCAGAAAACAGAGTGAAACCTGAAAATTCAAAGTGTTACTGGAAACGAACGCTTGAACCTAGAAGAGTAAAAATTGGGCAGCCAAGTGGGCTTAGTGAGCTGATCATTACCACCAAGTATCATCAGGATTTGGTGAAAAAATGTTTGCTGAGATTTCAGCAAACTAGTAGTTTTTTGGAAGCTTGGCAACCCCTTTCAAACGAAAATGTTTTTCGCCAGTCTCTGCATGGGGTACTTCAAGAGGAAACAAACCATAGAGATAGAACTTAGAACTACTTCATTTGGTCAAGTTTCAAGGAGCTAGCAGAAACCGTGTTTGATTTAGAGTTTCAAACACATCTATCTATATAGCAGAAAACAGAGTGAAACCTAAAAATTCAAAGTGTTACTGGAAACGAACGCTTCAACCTAGAAGAATAAAAATTGGGCAGCCAAGTGGGATTAGTGAACTGATCATTACCACCAAGTATCATTTAGATTTGGTGAAAAAAGTTTTGCTGAGATTTCAGCAAACTAGTAGTTTTTTGGAAGCTTGGCCACCCCTTTCAAACGAAAGTGTTTTTCCCCCAGTCTCTGCATGGTGTACTTCAAGAGGAAACAAACCGTAGAGATGGAACATAGAACTACTTCATTTGGTAAAGTTTCAAGGAGCTAGCACAAACCGTGTTTGATTTAGAGTTTCAAACACAGCTATCTATTTAGCAGGAAACAGAGTGAAACCTAAAAATTCAAAGTGTTACTGGAAACGAACGCTTGAACCTAGAAGAGTGAAACTTGGGCAGCCAAGTGGGATTAGTGAAATGATCATTACCACCAAGTATCATCAAGTTTTGGTGAAAAAAGGTGTGCTGAGATTTCAGCAAACTAGTAGTTTTTGGGAAGCTTGGCAACCCCTTTCAAACGAAAGTGCTTTTCGCCAGTCTCTGCATGGGGTACTTCAAGAGGAAACAAACCATAGAGATAGAACTTAGAACTACTTCATTTGGTCAAGTTTCAAGGAGCTAGCACAAACCATGTTTGATTTAGAATTCCAAACACAGCTATCTATGTATGAGAAAAAAGACTGAAACCTAAAAATTCAAACTGTTACTGGAAACGAATGCTTCAACCTAGAAGAATAAAAATTGGGCAGCCAAGTGGGATTAGTGAACTGATCATTACCACCAAGTATCATCAAGATTTGGTGAAAAAATGTTTGCTGAGATTTCAGCAAACTAGTAGTTTTTTGGAAGCTTGGCAACCCCTTTCAAACGAAAGTGTTTTTCGCCAGTCTCTGCATGGGGTACTTCAAGAGGAAACAAACCATAGAGATAGAACTTAGAACTACTTCATTTGGTCAAATTTCAAGGAGCTAGCACAAACCGTGTTTGATTTAGAGTTTCAAACACATCTATCTATATAGCAGAAAACAGAGTGAAACCTAAAAATTCAAAGTGTTACTGGAAACGAATGCTTCAACCTAGAAGAATAAAAATTGGGCAGCCAATTGGGATTAGTGAACTGATCATTACCACCAAGTATCATTAAGATTTGGTGAAAAAAGTTTTGCTGAGATTTCAGCAAACTAGTAGTTTTTTGGAAGCTTGGCCACCCCTTTCAAACGAAAGTGTTTTTCGCCAGTCTCTGCATGGTGTACTTCAAGAGGAAACAAACGTAGAGATGGAACATAGAACTACTTCATTTGGTAAGTTTCAAGGAGCTAGCACAAACCGTGTTTGATTAGAGTTTCAAACACAGCTATCTATTTAGCAGAAAACAGAGTGAAACCTAAAATTCAAAGTGTTACTGGAAACGAACGCTTGAACCTAGAAGAGTAAAAATTGGGCAGCCAAGTGGGCTTAGTGAGCTGATCATTACCACCAAGTATCATCAAGATTTGTGAAAAATGTTTGCTGAGATTTCAGCAAACTAGTAGTTTTTTGGAAGCTTGGCCACCCCTTTCAAACGAAAGTGTTTTCGCCAGTCTCTGCATGGGGTACTTCAAGAGGAAACAAACCATAGAGATAGAACTTAGAACTACTTCATTCGGTCAAGTTTCAAGAAGCTAGCACAAACCGTGTTTGATTTAGAGTTTCAAACACATCTATCTATATAGCAGAAAACAGAGTGAACCTAAAATTCAAAGTGTTACTGGAAACGAACGCTTGAACCTAGAAGAGTGAAAGTTGGGCATCCAAGTGGGATTAGTGAACTGATCATTACCACCAAGTATCATTAAGATTTGGTGAAAAAAGTTTTGCTGAGAGTTCAGCAAACTAGTAGTTTTTTGGAAGCTTGGCCACCCCTTTCAAACGAAAGTGTTTTTCCCCAGTCGCTGCATGGTGTACTTCAAGAGGAAACCAAACAATAGAGATGGAACATAGAACTACTTCATTTGGTAAAGATTCAGGAGCTAGCACAAACCATGTTTGATTTAGAGTTTCAAACACATCTATCTATATAGCAGGAAACGAGTGAAACCTAAAAATTCAAAGTGTTACTGGAAACGAACGCTTGAACCTAGAAGAGTAAAAATTGGGCAGCAAAGTGGGCTTAGTGAACTGATCATTCCACCAAGTATCATCAAGATTTGGTGAAAAAATGTTTGCTGAGATTCAGCCAACTAGTAGTTTTTTGAAGCTTGGCCACCCCTTTCAAACGAAAGTGTTTTTTGCCAGTCTCTGCATGGGGTACTTCAAGAGGAAACAAACCGTAGAGATAGAACTTTAGAACTACTTCATTTGGTCAAGTTTCAAGAGCTAGCACAAACCGTGTTTGATTTAGAGTTTCAAACACATCTATCTCTATAGCAGAAAACAGAGTGAACCTAAAAATTCAAAGTGTTACTGGAAACGAACGCTTGAACCTAGAAGAGTGAAAGTGGGCAGCCAAGTGGGATTAGTGAAATGATCATTACCAGCAAGTATCATCAAGTTTTGGTGAAAAAGGTGTGCTGAGATTTCAGCAAACCAGTAGATTTTGGAGTTGGCAACCCCTTTCAAACGAAAGTGTTTTTTGCCAGTCTCTGCATGGGGTACTTCAAGGAGGAAACAAACCATAGAGATATAAACATAGAACTACTTCATTTGGTCAAGTTTCAAGGAGCTAGCACAAACCATGTTTGATTTAGAATTCCAAACACAGCTATCTATGTATGAGAAAACAGAGTGAAACCTAAAATTCAAACTGTTACTGGAAACGAATGCTTCAACCTAGAAGAATAAAAATTGGGCAGCCAAGTGGGATTAGTGAACTGATCATTACCACCAAGTATCATCAAGATTTGGTGAAAAAATGTTTGCTGAGATTTCAGCAAACTAGTAGTTTTTGGAAGCTTGGCCACCCCTTTCAAACGAAAGTGTTTTTCTGCCAGTCTCTGCATGGTGTACTTCAAGAGGAAACAAACCGTAGAGATGGAACATAGAACTACTTCATTTGTAAAGTTTCAAGGAGCTAGCACAAACCGTGTTGATTTAGAGTTTCAAACACATCTATCTATTTAGCAGAAAACAGAGTGAACCTAAAAATTCAAAGTGTTACTGGAAACGACGCTTGAACCTAGAAGAGTAAAAATTGAGCAGCCAAGTGGGCTTAGTGAGCTGATCATTACCACCAAGTATCATCAAGATTTGGTGAAAAATTGTTTGCTGAGATTTCAGCAAACTAGTAGTTTTTTGGAAGCTTGGCAACCCCTTTCAAACGAAAGTGTTTTCGCCCAGTCTCTGCATGGGGTACTTCAAGAGGAAACAAACCATAGAGATAGAACTTAGAACTACTTCATTTGATCAAGTTTCAAGGAGCTAGCACAAACCGTGTTTGATTTAGAGTTTCAAACACATCTATCTATATAGCAGAAAACAGAGTGAAACCTAAAAATTCAAAGTGTTACTGAAACGAACGCTTGAACCTAGAAGAGTGAAAGTTGGGCAGCCAATTGGGATTAGTGAACTGATCATTACCACCAAGTATCATCAAGATTATGTGAAAAAATGTTTGCTGAGATTTCAGCAAACTAGTAGTTTTTGGAAGCTTGGCCACCCCTTTCAAATGAAAGTGTTTTTCGCCAGTCTCTGCATGGTGTACTCAAGAGGAAACAAACCATAGAGATGGAACATAGAACTACTTTCATTTGTAAAGTTTCAAAAGCTAGCACAAACCGTGTTTGATTTACAGTTTCAAACACATCTATCTATAAAGCAGAAAACAGAGTGAAACCTAAAAATTCAAAGTGTTACTGGAAACGAACGCTTGAACCTAGAAGAGTAAAAATTGGGCAGCCAAGTGGGCTTAGTGAACTGATCATTACCACCAAGTGTCATCCAGGTTTGGTGAAAAAATGTTTGCTGAGATTTCAGCAAACTAGTAGTTTTTTGGAAGCTTGGCCACCCCTTTCAAACGAAAGTGTTTTTCGCCAGTCTCTGCATGGGGTACTTCAAGAGGAAACAAACCATAGAGATAGAACTTAGAACTACTTCATTCGGTCAAGTTTCAAGGAGCTAGCACAAACCGTGTTTGATTTAGAGTTTCAAACACATCTAACTATATAGCAGAAAACAGAGTGAAACCTAAAAATTCAAAGTGTTACTGGAAACGAACGCTTGAACCTAGAAGAGTGAAAGTTGGGCATCCAAGTGGGATAGTGAAAATGATCATTACCACCAAGTATCATCAAGTTTTGGTGAAAAAATGTTTGCTGAGATTTCAGCAAACTAGTAGTTTTTTGGAAGCTTGGCAACCCCTTTCAAACGAAAGTGTTTTCGCCAGTCTCTGCATGGGGTACTTCAAGAGGAAACAAACCATAGAGATAGAACATAGAACTACTTCATTTGGTCAAGTTTCAAGGAGCTAGCACAAACCGTGTTTCATTTAGAATTCCAAACACAGCTATCTATGTATGAGAAAACAGAGTGAAACCTAAAAATTCAAACTGTTACTGAAAACGAATGCTTCAACATAGAAGAATAAAAATTGGGCAGCCAAGTGGGATTAGTAAACTGATCATTACCACCAAGTATCATTAAGATTTGGTGAAAAAAGTTTTGCTGAGAGTTCAGCAAACTAGTAGTTTTTTGGAAGCTTGGCCACCCCTTTCAAACGAAAGTGTTTTTCCCCAGTCTCTGCATGGTGTACTTCAAGAGGAAACAAACCATAGAGATGGAACATAGAACTACTTCATTTGGTAAAGTTTCAAGGAGCTAGCACAAACCGTGTTTGATTTAGAGTTTCAAACACATCTATCTATATAGCAGGAAACAGAGTGAAACCTAAAAATTCAAAGTGTTACTGGAAACGAACGCTTGAACCTAGAAGAGTGAAAGTTGGGCAGCCAAGTGAGATTAGTGAACTGATCATTACCACCAAGTATCATCAAGATTTGGTGAAAAAAGGTTTGCTGAGATTTCAGCAAACTAGTAGTTTTTTGGGAGCTTGGCAACCCCTTTCAAACGAAAGTGTTTTTCGCCAGTCTCTGCATGGGGTACTTCAAGAGGAAACAAACCATAGAGATAGAACATAGAACTACTTCATTTGGTCAAGTTTCAAGGAGCTAGCACAAACCGTGTTTCATTTAGAATTCCAAACACAGCTATCTATGTATGAGAAAACAGTGTGAAACCTAAAAATTCAAACTGTTACTGAAAACGAATGCTTCAACCTAGAAGAATAAAAATTGGGCAGCCAAGTGGGATTAGTGAACTGATCATTACCACCAAGTATCATTAAGATTTGGTGAAAAAAGTTTTGCTGAGATTTCAGCAAACTAGTAGTTTTTTGGAAGCTTGGCCACCCCTTTCAAACGAAAGTGTTTTTCCCAGTCTCTGCATGGTGTACTTCAAGAGAAAACAAACCATAGAGATGGAACATAGAACTACTTCATTTGGTAAAGTTTCAAGGAGCTAGCACAAACCGTGTTTGATTTAGAGTTTCAAACACATCTATCTATATAGCAGGAAACAGAGTGAAACCTAAAAATTCAAAGTGTTACTGGAAACGAACGCTTGAACCTAGAAGAGTGAAAGTTGGGCAGCCAAGTGGGATTAGTGAAATGATCATTACCACCAAGTATCATCAAGTTTTGGTGAAAAAAGTTGTGCTGAGATTTCAGCAAACTAGTAGTTTTTTGGAAGCTTGGCAACCCCTTTCAAACGAAAGTGTTTTTCGCCAGTCTCTGAATGGGGTACTTCAAGAGGAAACAAACCATAGAGATAGAACTTAGAACTACTTCATTTGGTCAAGTTTCAAGGAGCTAGCACAAACCATGTTTGATTTAGAATTCCAAACACAGCTATCTATGTATGAGAAAACAGAGTGAAACCTAAAAATTCAAACTGTTACTGGAAAGGAATGCTTCAACCTAGAAGAATAAAAATTGGGCAGCCAAGTGGGATTAGTGAACTGATCATTACCACCAAGTATCATCAAGATTTGGTGAAAAAATGTTTGCTGAGATTTCAGCAAACTAGTAGTTTTTTGGAAGCTTGGCAACCCCTTTCAAACGAAAGTGTTTTTCGCCAGTCTCTGCATGGTGTACTTCAAGAGGAAACAAACCGTAGAGATGGAACATAGAACTACTTTATTTGGTAAAGTTTCAAGGAACTAGCACAAACCGTGTTTGATTTAGAGTTTCAAACACAGCTATCTATTTATCAGAACACAGCTATCTATTTATCAGAAAACAGAGTGAAACCTAAAAATTCAAAGTGTTACTGGAAACGAACGCTTGAACCTAGAAGAGTAAAAATTGGGCAGCCAAGTGGGCTTAGTGAGCTGATCATTACCACCAAGTATCATCAAGATTTGGTGAAAAAATGTTTGCTGAGATTTCAGCAAACTAGTAGTTTTTTGGAAGCTTGGCAACCCCTTTCAAACGAAAGTGTTTTTCGCCAGTCTCTGCATGGGTTACTTCAAGAGGATACAAACTATAGAGATAGAACTTAGAACTACTTCATTTGATCAAGTTTCAAGGAGCTAGCACAAACCGTGTTTGATTTAGAATTCCAAACACAGCTATCTATATATGAGAAAACAGAGTGAATCCTAAAAATTCAAACTGTTACTGGAAACGAATGCTTCAACCTAGAAGAATAAAAATTGGGGAGCCAATTGGAATTAGTGAACTGATCATTACCACCAAGTATCATCAAGATTTGGTGAAAAAATGTTTGCTGAGATTTCAGAAAACTAGTAGTTTTTTGGAAGCTGGTTAACCCCTTTCAAACGAAAGTGTTTTTCGCCAGTCTCTGCATGGGGTACTTCAAGAGGAAACAAACCATAGAGATAGAAGTTAGAACTACTTCATTTGGTCAAATTTCAAGGAGCTAGCACAAACCGTGTTTGATTTAGAGTTTCAAACACATCTATCTATATAGCAGAAAACAGAGTGAAACCTAAAAATTCAAAGTGTTACTGGAAACGAACGCTTGAACCTAGAAGAGTGAAAGTTGGGCAGCCAATTGGGATTAGTGAACTGATCATTACCACCAAGTATCATCAAGATTATGTGAAAAAATGTTTGCTGAGATTTCAGCAAACTAGTAGTTTTTTGGAAGCTTGGCCACCCCTTTCAAATGAAAGTGTTTTTCGCCAGTCTCTGCATGGTGTACTTCAAGAGGAAACAAACCATAGAGATGGAACATAGAACTACTTCATTTGGTAAAGTTTCAAAAAGCTAGCACAAACCGGGTTTGATTTACAGTTTCAAACACATCTCTCTATAAAGCAGAAAACAGAGTGAAACCTAAAAATTCAAAGTGTTACTGGAAACGAACGCTTGAACCTAGAAGAGTAAAAATTGGGCAGCCAAGTGGGCTTAGTGAACTGATCATTACCACCAAGTGTCATCCAGGTTTGGTGAAAAAATGTTTGCTGAGATTTCAGCAAAATAGTAGTTTTTTGGAAGCTTGGCCACCCCTTTCAAACGAAAGTGTTTTTCGCCAGTCTCTGCATGGGGTAATTCAAGAGGAAACAAACCATAGAGATAGAACTTAGAACTACTTCATTTGGTCAAGTTTCAAGGAGCTAGCACAAACCGTGTTTGATTTAGAATTCCAAACACAGCTATCTATGTATGAGAAAACAGAGTGAAACCTAAAAATTCAAACTGTTACTGGAAACGAATGCTTCAACCTAGAAGAATAAAAATTGGGCAGCCAAGTGAGATTAGTGAACTGATCATTACCACCAAGTATCATTAAGATTTGGTGAAAAAAGT
Source organism: Callospermophilus lateralis (assembly GCF_048772815.1). NCBI lineage: Eukaryota > Metazoa > Chordata > Mammalia > Rodentia > Sciuridae > Callospermophilus > Callospermophilus lateralis. Next base: position 25,492 of record NW_027517422.1, read on the forward strand.
TTTGCTGAGAGTTCAGCAAACTAGTAGTTTTTTGGAAGCTTGGCCACCCCTTTCAAACGAAAGTGTTTTTCCCCAGTCTCCGCATGGTGTACTTCAAGAGGAAACAAACCATAGAGATATAACATAGAACTACTTCATTTGGTAAAGTTTCAAGGAGCTAGCACAAACCGTGTTTGATTTAGAGTTTCAAACACATCTATCTATATAGCAGGAAACAGAGTGAAACCTAAAAATTTCAAAGTGTTACTGGAAACGAACGCTTGAACCTAGAAGAGTGAAACTTGGGCAGCCAAGTGGGATTAGTGAAATGATCATTACCACCAAGTATCATCAAGTTTTGGTGAAAAAAGGTGTGCTGAGATTTCAGCAAACTAGTAGTTTTTGGGAAGCTTGGCAACCCCTTTCAAACGAAAGTGCTTTTCGCCAGTCTCTGCATGGGTACTTCAAGAGGAAACAAACCATAGAGATAGAACTTAGAACTACTTCATTTGGTCAAGTTTCAAGGAGCTAGCACAAACCATGTTTGATTTAGAATTCCAAACACAGCTATCTATGTATGAGAAAACAGAGTGAAACCGAAAAATTCAAACTGTTACTGGAAACGAATGCTTCAACCTAGAAGAATAAAAATTGGGCAGCCAAGTGGGAATAGTGAACTGATCATTACCACCAAGTATCATCAAGATTTGGTGAAAAAATGTTTGCTGAGATTTCAGCAAACTAGTAGTTTTTTGGAAGCTTGGCAACCCCTTTCAAACGAAAGTGTTTTTCGCCAGTCTCTGCATGGGGTCTTCAAGAGGAAATAAACCATAGAGATAGAACTTAGAACTACTTCATTCGGTCAAGTTTCAAGGAGCTAGCACAAACCGTGTTTGATTTAGAGTTTCAAACACATCTATCTATATAGCAGAAAACAGAGTGAAACCTAAAAATTCAAAGTGTTACTGGAAACGAACGCTTGAACCTAGAAGAGTGAAAGTTGGGCATCCAAGTGGGATTAGTGAAGTGATCATTACCACCAAGTATCATCAAGTTTGGTGAAAAAAGGTTTGCTGAGATTTCAGCAAACTAGTAGTTTTTTGGAAGCTTGGCAACCGCTTTCAAACGAAAGTGTTTTTCGCCAGTCTCTGCATGGGGTACTTCAAGAGGAAACAAACCATAGAGATAGAACTTAGAACTACTTCATTTGGTCAAGTTTCAAGGAGCTAGCACAAACCGTGTTTGATTTAGAATTCCAAACACAGCTATCTATGTATGAGAAAACAGAGTGAAACTAAAAATTCAAACTGTTACTGGAAACGAATGCTTCAACCTAGAAGAATAAAAATTGGGCAGCCAAGTGGGATTAGTGAACTGATCATTACCACCAAGTATCATCAAGATTTGGTGAAAAAATATTTGCTGAGATTTCAGCAAACTAGTAGTTTTTTGAAAGCTTGGCCACCCCTTTCAAACGAAAGTGTTTTTCGCCAGTCTCTGCATGGTGTACTTCAAGAGGAAACAAACCGTAGAGATGGAACATAGAACTACTTCATTTGGTAAAGTTTCAAGGAGCTAGCACAAACCGTGTTTGATTTAGAGTTTCAAACACATCTATCTATTTAGCAGAAAACAGAGTGAAACCTAAAAATTCAAAGTGTTACTGGAAACGAACGCTTGAACCTAGAAGAGTAAAAATTGGGCAGCCAAGTGGGCTTAGTGAGCTGATCATTACCACCAAGTATCATCAGGATTTGGTGAAAAAATGTTTGCTGAGATTTCAGCAAACTAGTAGTTTTTTGGAAGCTTGGCAACCCCTTTCAAACGAAAATGTTTTTCGCCAGTCTCTGCATGGGGTACTTCAAGAGGAAACAAACCATAGAGATAGAACTTAGAACTACTTCATTTGATCAAGTTTCAAGGAGCTAGCACAAACCGTGTTTGATTTAGAGTTTCAAACACATCTATCTATAAAGCAGAAAACAGAGTGAAACCTAAAAATTCAAAGTGTTACTGGAAACGAACGCTTGAACCTAGAAGAGTGAAAGTTGGGCAGCCAATTGGGATTAGTGAACTGATCATTACCACCAAGTATCATCAAGATTATGTGAAAAAATGTTTGCTGAGATTTCAGCAAACTAGTAGTTTTTTGGAAGCTTGGCCACCCCTTTCAAATGAAAGTGTTTTCGCCAGTCTCTGCATGGTGTACTTCAAGAGGAAACAAACCATAGAGATGGAACATAGAACTACTTCATTTGTTAAAGTTTCAAAAAGCTAGCACAAACCGTGTTTGATTTACAGTTTCAAACACATCTATCTATAAAGCAGAAAACAGAGTGAAACCTAAAAATTCAAAGTGTTACTGGAAACGAACGCTTGAACCTAGAAGAGTAAAAATTGGGCAGCCAAGTGGGCTTAGTGAACTGATCATTACCCCCAAGTATCATCAAGGTTTGGTGAAAAAATGTTTGCTGAGATTTCAGCAAACTAGTAGTTTTTTGGAAGCTTGGCCACCCCTTTCAAACGAAAGTGTTTTTCGCCAGTCTCTGCATGGGGTACTTCAAGAGGAAACAAACCATAGAGATAGAACTTAGAACTACTTCATTCGGTCAAGTTTCAAGGAGCTAGCACAAACCGTGTTTGATTTAGAGTTTCAAACACATCTATCTATATAGCAGAAAACAGAGTGAAACCTGAAAATTCAAAGTGTTACTGGAAACGAACGCTTGAACCTAGAAGAGTGAAAGTTGGGCATCCAAGTGGGATTAGTGAAATGATCATTACCACCAAGTATCATCAAGTTTTAGTGAAAAAATGTTTGCTGAGATTTCAGCAAACTAGTAGTTTTTTGGAAGCTTGGCAACCCCTTTCAAACGAAATGTTTTTCGCCAGTCTCTGCATGGGGTACTTCAAGAGGAAACAAACCATAGAGATAGAACTTAGAACTACTTCATTTGGTCAAGTTTCAAGGAGCTAGCAGAAACCGTGTTTGATTTAGAATTCCAAACACAGCTATCTATGTATGAGAAAACAGAGTGAAACCTAAAAATTCAAACTGTTACTGGAAACGAATGCTTCAACCTAGAAGAATAAAGATTGGGCAGCCAAGTGGGATTAGTGAACTGATCATTACCACCAAGTATCATTTAGATTTGGTGAAAAAAGTTTTGCTGAGATTTCAGCAAACTAGTAGTTTTTTGGAAGCTTGGCCACCCCTTTCATACGAAAGTGTTTTTCCCCAGTCTCTGCATGGTGTACTTCAAGAGGAAACAAACCGTAGAGATGGAACATAGAACTACTTCATTTGGTAAAGTTTCAAGGAGCTAGCACAAACCGTGTTTGATTTAGAGTTTCAAACACAGCTATCTATTTAGCAGGAAACAGAGTGAAACCTAAAAATTCAAAGTGTTACTGGAAACGAACGCTTGAACCTAGAAGAGTGAAACTTGGGCAGCCAAGTGGGATTAGTGAAATGATCATTACCACCAAGTATCATCAAGTTTTGGTGAAAAAAGGTGTGCTGAGATTTCAGCAAACTAGTAGTTTTTGGGAAGCTTGGCAACCCCTTTCAAACGAAAGTGCTTTTCGCCAGTCTCTGCATGGGGTACTTCAAGAGGAAACAAACCATAGAGATAGAACTTAGAACTACTTCATTTGGTCAAGTTTCAAGGAGCTAGCACAAACCATGTTTGATTTAGAATTCCAAACACAGCTATCTATGTATGAGAAAAAAGACTGAAACCTAAAAATTCAAACTGTTACTGGAAACGAATGCTTCAACCTAGAAGAATAAAAATTGGGCAGCCAAGTGGGATTAGTGAACTGATCATTACCACCAAGTATCATCAAGATTTGGTGAAAAAATGTTTGCTGAGATTTCAGCAAACTAGTAGTTTTTTGGAAGCTTGGCAACCCCTTTCAAACGAAAGTGTTTTTCGCCAGTCTCTGCATGGGGTACTTCAAGAGGAAACAAACCATAGAGATAGAACTTAGAACTACTTCATTTGGTCAAATTTCAAGGAGCTAGCACAAACCGTGTTTGATTTAGAGTTTCAAACACATCTATCTATATAGCAGAAAACAGAGTGAAACCTAAAAATTCAAAGTGTTACTGGAAACGAATGCTTCAACCTAGAAGAATAAAAATTGGGCAGCCAAGTGGGATTAGTGAACTGATCATTACCACCAAGTATCATTAAGATTTGGTGAAAAAAGTTTTGCTGAGATTTCAGCAAACTAGTAGTTTTTTGGAAGCTTGGCCACCCCTTTCAAACGAAAGTGTTTTTCGCCAGTCTCTGCATGGGGTCTTCAAGAGGAAATAAACCATAGAGATAGAACTTAGAACTACTTCATTCGGTCAAGTTTCAAGGAGCTAGCACAAACCGTGTTTGATTTAGAGTTTCAAACACATCTATCTATATAGCAGAAAACAGAGTGAAACCTAAAAATTCAAAGTGTTACTGGAAACGAACGCTTGAACCTAGAAGAGTGAAAGTTGGGCATCCAAGTGGGATTAGTGAAGTGATCATTACCACCAAGTATCATCAAGTTTTGGTGAAAAAAGGTTTGCTGAGATTTCAGCAAACTAGTAGTTTTTTGGAAGCTTGGCAACCGCTTTCAAAGGAAAGTGTTTTTCGCCAGTCTCTGCATGGGGTACTTCAAGAGGAAACAAACCATAGAGATAGAACTTAGAACTACTTCTTTTGGTCAAGTTTCAAGGAGCTAGCACAAACCGTGTTTGATTTAGAATTCCAAACACAGCTATCTATGTATGAGAAAACAGAGTGAAACCTAAAAATTCAAACTGTTACTGGAAACGAATGCTTCAACCTAGAAGAATAAAAATTGGGCAGCCAAGTGGGATTAGTGAACTGATCATTACCACCAAGTATCATCAAGATTTGGTGAAAAAATGTTTGCTGAGATTTCAGCAAACTAGTAGTTTTTTGGAAGCTTGGCCACCCCTTTCAAACGAAAGTGTTTTTCGCCAGTCTCTGCATGGTGTACTTCAAGAGGAAACAAACCGTAGAGATGGAACATAGAACTACTTCATTTGGTAAAGTTTCAAGGAGCTAGCACAAACCGTGTTTGATTTAGAGTTTCAAACACATCTATCTATTTAGCAGAAAACAGAGTGAAACCTAAAAATTCAAAGTGTTACTGGAAACGAACGCTTGAACCTAGAAGAGTAAAAATTGGGCAGCCAAGTGGGCTTAGTGAGCTGATCATTACCACCAAGTATCATCAGGATTTGGTGAAAAAATGTTTGCTGAGATTTCAGCAAACTAGTAGTTTTTTGGAAGCTTGGCAACCCCTTTCAAACGAAAATGTTTTTCGCCAGTCTCTGCATGGGGTACTTCAAGAGGAAACAAACCATAGAGATAGAACTTAGAACTACTTCATTTGATCAAGTTTCAAGGAGCTAGCACAAACCGTGTTTGATTTAGAGTTTCAAACACATCTATCTATATAGCAGAAAACAGAGTGAAACCTAAAAATTCAAAGTGTTACAGGAAACGAACGCTTGAACCTAGAAGAGTGAAAGTTGGGCAGCCAATTGGGATTAGTGAACTGATCATTACCACCAAGTATCATCAAGATTATGTGAAAAAATGTTTGCTGAGATTTCAGCAAACTAGTAGTTTTTTGGAAGCTTGGCCACCCCTTTCAAATGAAAGTGTTTTTCGCCAGTCTCTGCATGGTGTACTTCAAGAGGAAACAAACCATAGAGATGGAACATAGAACTACTTCATTTGGTAAAGTTTCAAAAAGCTAGCACAAACCGTGTTTGATTTACAGTTTCAAACACATCTATCTATAAAGCAGAAAACAGAGTGAAACCTAAAAATTCAAAGTGTTACTGGAAACGAACGCTTGAACCTAGAAGAGTAAAAATTGGGCAGCCAAGTGGGCTTAGTGAACTGATCATTACCCCCAAGTATCATCAAGTTTTGGTGAAAAAATGTTTGCTGAGATTTCAGCAAACTAGTAGTTTTTTGGAAGCTTGGCCACCCCTTTCAAACGAAAGTGTTTTTCGCCAGTCTCTGCATGGGGTACTTCAAGAGGAAACAAACCATAGAGATAGAACTTAGAACTACTTCATTCGGTCAAGTTTCAAGGAGCTAGCACAAACCGTGTTTGATTTAGAGTTTCAAACACATCTATCTATATAGCAGAAAACAGAGTGAAACCTGAAAATTCAAAGTGTTACTGGAAACGAACGCTTGAACCTAGAAGAGTGAAAGTTGGGCATCCAAGTGGGATTAGTGAAATGATCATTACCACCAAGTATCATCAAGTTTTAGTGAAAAAATGTTTGCTGAGATTTCAGCAAACTAGTAGTTTTTTGGAAGCTTGGCAACCCCTTTCAAACGAAAGGGTTTTTCGCCAGTCTCTGCATGGGGTACTTCAAGAGGAAACAAACCATAGAGATAGAACTTAGAACTACTTCATTTGGTCAAGTTTCAAGGAGCTAGCAGAAACCGTGTTTGATTTAGAATTCCAAACACAGCTATCTATGTATGAGAAAACAGAGTGAAACCTAAAAATTCAAACTGTTACTGGAAACGAATGCTTCAACCTAGAAGAATAAAAATTGGGCAGCCAAGTGGGATTAGTGAACTGATCATTACCACCAAGTATCATTTAGATTTGGTGAAAAAAGTTTTGCTGAGATTTCAGCAAACTAGTAGTTTTTTGGAAGCTTGGCCACCCCTTTCAAACGAAAGTGTTTTTCCCCAGTCTCTGCATGGTGTACTTCAAGAGGAAACAAACCGTAGAGATGGAACATAGAACTACTTCATTTGGTAAAGTTTCAAGGAGCTAGCACAAACCGTGTTTGATTTAGAGTTTCAAACACAGCTATCTATTTAGCAGGAAACAGAGTGAAACCTAAAAATTCAAAGTGTTACTGGAAACGAACGCTTGAACCTAGAAGAGTGAAACTTGGGCAGCCAAGTGGGATTAGTGAAATGATCATTACCACCAAGTATCATCAAGTTTTGGTGAAAAAAGGTGTGCTGAGATTTCAGCAAACTAGTAGTTTTTGGGAAGCTTGGCAACCCCTTTCAAACGAAAGTGCTTTTCGCCAGTCTCTGCATGGGGTACTTCAAGAGGAAACAAACCATAGAGATAGAACTTAGAACTACTTCATTTGGTCAAGTTTCAAGGAGCTAGCACAAACCATGTTTGATTTAGAATTCCAAACACAGCTATCTATGTATGAGAAAAAAGACTGAAACCTAAAAATTCAAACTGTTACTGGAAACGAATGCTTCAACCTAGAAGAATAAAAATTGGGCAGCCAAGTGGGATTAGTGAACTGATCATTACCACCAAGTATCATCAAGATTTGGTGAAAAAATGTTTGCTGAGATTTCAGCAAACTAGTAGTTTTTTGGAAGCTTGGCAACCCCTTTCAAACGAAAGTGTTTTTCGCCAGTCTCTGCATGGGGTACTTCAAGAGGAAACAAACCATAGAGATAGAACTAGATCTACTTCATTTGGTCAAGTTTCAAGGAGCTAGCACAAACCGTGTTTGATTTAGAGTTTCAAACACATCTATCTATATAGCAGAAAACAGAGTGAAACCTAAAAATTCAAAGTGTTACTGGAAACGAACGCTTGAACCTAGAAGAGTGAAAGTTGGGCATCCAAGTGGGATTAGTGAAGTGATCATTACCACCAAGTATCATCAAGTTTTGGTGAAAAAAGGTTTGCTGAGATTTCAGCAAACTAGTAGTTTTTTGGAAGCTTGGCAACCGCTTTCAAAGGAAAGTGTTTTTCGCCAGTCTCTGCATGGGGTACTTCAAGAGGAAACAAACCATAGAGATAGAACTTAGAACTACTTCTTTTGGTCAAGTTTCAAGGAGCTAGCACAAACCGTGTTTGATTTAGAATTCCAAACACAGCTATCTATGTATGAGAAAACAGAGTGAAACCTAAAAATTCAAAGTGTTACTGGAAACGAACGCTTGAACCTAGAAGAGTGAAAGTTGGGCAGCCAATTGGGATTAGTGAACTGATCATTACCACCAAGTATCATCAAGATTATGTGAAAAAATGTTTGCTGAGATTTCAGCAAACTAGTAGTTTTTTGGAAGCTTGGCCACCCCTTTCAAATGAAAGTGTTTTTCGCCAGTCTCTGCATGGTGTACTTCAAGAGGAAACAAACCATAGAGATGGAACATAGAACTACTTCATTTGGTAAAGTTTCAAAAAGCTAGCACAAACCGTGTTTGATTTACAGTTTCAAACACATCTATCTATAAAGCAGAAAACAGAGTGAAACCTAAAAATTCAAAGTGTTACTGGAAACGAACGCTTGAACCTAGAAGAGTAAAAATTGGGCAGCCAAGTGGGCTTAGTGAACTGATCATTACCCCCAAGTATCATCAAGTTTTGGTGAAAAAATGTTTGCTGAGATTTCAGCAAACTAGTAGTTTTTTGGAAGCTTGGCCACCCCTTTCAAACGAAAGTGTTTTTCGCCAGTCTCTGCATGGGGTACTTCAAGAGGAAACAAACCATAGAGATAGAACTTAGAACTACTTCATTCGGTCAAGTTTCAAGGAGCTAGCACAAACCGTGTTTGATTTAGAGTTTCAAACACATCTATCTATATAGCAGAAAACAGAGTGAAACCTGAAAATTCAAAGTGTTACTGGAAACGAACGCTTGAACCTAGAAGAGTGAAAGTTGGGCATCCAAGTGGGATTAGTGAAATGATCATTACCACCAAGTATCATCAAGTTTTAGTGAAAAAATGTTTGCTGAGATTTCAGCAAACTAGTAGTTTTTTGGAAGCTTGGCAACCCCTTTCAAACGAAAGGGTTTTTCGCCAGTCTCTGCATGGGGTACTTCAAGAGGAAACAAACCATAGAGATAGAACTTAGAACTACTTCATTTGGTCAAGTTTCAAGGAGCTAGCAGAAACCGTGTTTGATTTAGAATTCCAAACACAGCTATCTATGTATGAGAAAACAGAGTGAAACCTAAAAATTCAAACTGTTACTGGAAACGAATGCTTCAACCTAGAAGAATAAAAATTGGGCAGCCAAGTGGGATTAGTGAACTGATCATTACCACCAAGTATCATTTAGATTTGGTGAAAAAAGTTTTGCTGAGATTTCAGCAAACTAGTAGTTTTTTGGAAGCTTGGCCACCCCTTTCAAACGAAAGTGTTTTTCCCCAGTCTCTGCATGGTGTACTTCAAGAGGAAACAAACCGTAGAGATGGAACATAGAACTACTTCATTTGGTAAAGTTTCAAGGAGCTAGCACAAACCGTGTTTGATTTAGAGTTTCAAACACAGCTATCTATTTAGCAGGAAACAGAGTGAAACCTAAAAATTCAAAGTGTTACTGGAAACGAACGCTTGAACCTAGAAGAGTGAAACTTGGGCAGCCAAGTGGGATTAGTGAAATGATCATTACCACCAAGTATCATCAAGTTTTGGTGAAAAAAGGTGTGCTGAGATTTCAGCAAACTAGTAGTTTTTGGGAAGCTTGGCAACCCCTTTCAAACGAAAGTGCTTTTCGCCAGTCTCTGCATGGGGTACTTCAAGAGGAAACAAACCATAGAGATAGAACTTAGAACTACTTCATTTGGTCAAGTTTCAAGGAGCTAGCACAAACCATGTTTGATTTAGAATTCCAAACACAGCTATCTATGTATGAGAAAAAAGACTGAAACCTAAAAATTCAAACTGTTACTGGAAACGAATGCTTCAACCTAGAAGAATAAAAATTGGGCAGCCAAGTGGGATTAGTGAACTGATCATTACCACCAAGTATCATCAAGATTTGGTGAAAAAATGTTTGCTGAGATTTCAGCAAACTAGTAGTTTTTTGGAAGCTTGGCAACCCCTTTCAAACGAAAGTGTTTTTCGCCAGTCTCTGCATGGGGTACTTCAAGAGGAAACAAACCATAGAGATAGAACTTAGAACTACTTCATTTGGTCAAATTTCAAGGAGCTAGCACAAACCGTGTTTGATTTAGAGTTTCAAACACAGCTATCTATATAGCAGAAAACAGAGTGAAACCTAAAAATTCAAAGTGTTACTGGAAACGAATGCTTCAACCTAGAAGAATAAAAATTGGGCAGCCAATTGGGATTAGTGAACTGATCATTACCACCAAGTATCATTAAGATTTGGTGAAAAAAGTTTTGCTGAGATTTCAGCAAACTAGTAGTTTTTTGGAAGCTTGGCCACCCCTTTCAAACGAAAGTGTTTTTCGCCAGTCTCTGCATGGTGTACTTCAAGAGGAAACAAACGTAGAGATGGAACATAGAACTACTTCATTTGGTAAAGTTTCAAGGAGCTAGCACAAACCGTGTTTGATTTAGAGTTTCAAACACAGCTATCTATTTAGCAGAAAACAGAGTGAAACCTAAAAATTCAAAGTGTTACTGGAAACGAACGCTTGAACCTAGAAGAGTAAAAATTGGGCAGCCAAGTGGGCTTAGTGAGCTGATCATTACCACCAAGTATCATCAAGATTTGGTGAAAAAATGTTTGCTGAGATTTCAGCAAACTAGTAGTTTTTTGGAAGCTTGGCCACCCCTTTCAAACGAAAGTGTTTTTCGCCAGTCTCTGCATGGGGTACTTCAAGAGGAAACAAACCATAGAGATAGAACTTAGAACTACTTCATTCGGTCAAGTTTCAAGAAGCTAGCACAAACCGTGTTTGATTTAGAGTTTCAAACACATCTATCTATATAGCAGAAAACAGAGTGAAACCTAAAAATTCAAAGTGTTACTGGAAACGAACGCTTGAACCTAGAAGAGTGAAAGTTGGGCATCCAAGTGGGATTAGTGAACTGATCATTACCACCAAGTATCATTAAGATTTGGTGAAAAAAGTTTTGCTGAGAGTTCAGCAAACTAGTAGTTTTTTGGAAGCTTGGCCACCCCTTTCAAACGAAAGTGTTTTTCCCCAGTCTCTGCATGGTGTACTTCAAGAGGAAACAAACAATAGAGATGGAACATAGAACTACTTCATTTGGTAAAGATTCAAGGAGCTAGCACAAACCATGTTTGATTTAGAGTTTCAAACACATCTATCTATATAGCAGGAAACAGAGTGAAACCTAAAAATTCAAAGTGTTACTGGAAACGAACGCTTGAACCTAGAAGAGTAAAAATTGGGCAGCAAAGTGGGCTTAGTGAACTGATCATTCCACCAAGTATCATCAAGATTTGGTGAAAAAATGTTTGCTGAGATTTCAGCAAACTAGTAGTTTTTTGGAAGCTTGGCCACCCCTTTCAAACGAAAGTGTTTTTTGCCAGTCTCTGCATGGGGTACTTCAAGAGGAAACAAACCGTAGAGATAGAACTTAGAACTACTTCATTTGGTCAAGTTTCAAGGAGCTAGCACAAACCGTGTTTGATTTAGAGTTTCAAACACATCTATCTCTATAGCAGAAAACAGAGTGAAACCTAAAAATTCAAAGTGTTACTGGAAACGAACGCTTGAACCTAGAATAGTGAAAGTTGGGCAGCCAAGTGGGATTAGTGAAATGATCATTACCAGCAAGTATCATCAAGTTTTGGTGAAAAAAGGTGTGCTGAGATTTCAGCAAACTAGTAGATTTTTGGAAGCTTGGCAACCCCTTTCAAACGAAAGTGTTTTTTGCCAGTCTCTGCATGGGGTACTTCAAGAGGAAACAAACCATAGAGATATAACATAGAACTACTTCATTTGGTCAAGTTTCAAGGAGCTAGCACAAACCATGTTTGATTTAGAATTCCAAACACAGCTATCTATGTATGAGAAAACAGAGTGAAACCTAAAAATTCAAACTGTTACTGGAAACGAATGCTTCAACCTAGAAGAATAAAAATTGGGCAGCCAAGTGGGATTAGTGAACTGATCATTACCACCAAGTATCATCAAGATTTGGTGAAAAAATGTTTGCTGAGATTTCAGCAAACTAGTAGTTTTTTGGAAGCTTGGCCACCCCTTTCAAACGAAAGTGTTTTTCGCCAGTCTCTGCATGGTGTACTTCAAGAGGAAACAAACCGTAGAGATGGAACATAGAACTACTTCATTTGGTAAAGTTTCAAGGAGCTAGAACAAACCGTGTTTGATTTAGAGTTTCAAACACATCTATCTATTTAGCAGAAAACAGAGTGAAACCTAAAAATTCAAAGTGTTACTGGAAACGAACGCTTGAACCTAGAAGAGTAAAAATTGAGCAGCCAAGTGGGCTTAGTGAGCTGATCATTACCACCAAGTATCATCAAGATTTGGTGAAAAAATGTTTGCTGAGATTTCAGCAAACTAGTAGTTTTTTGGAAGCTTGGCAACCCCTTTCAAACGAAAGTGTTTTTCGCCAGTCTCTGCATGGGGTACTTCAAGAGGAAACAAACCATAGAGATAGAACTTAGAACTACTTCATTTGATCAAGTTTCAAGGAGCTAGCACAAACCGTGTTTGATTTAGAGTTTCAAACACATCTATCTATATAGCAGAAAACAGAGTGAAACCTAAAAATTCAAAGTGTTACTGGAAACGAACGCTTGAACCTAGAAGAGTGAAAGTTGGGCAGCCAATTGGGATTAGTGAACTGATCATTACCACCAAGTATCATCAAGATTATGTGAAAAAATGTTTGCTGAGATTTCAGCAAACTAGTAGTTTTTTGGAAGCTTGGACACCCCTTTCAAATGAAAGTGTTTTTCGCCAGTCTCTGCATGGTGTACTTCAAGAGGAAACAAACCATAGAGATGGAACATAGAACTACTTCATTTGGTAAAGTTTCAAAAAGCTAGCACAAACCGTGTTTGATTTACAGTTTCAAACACATCTATCTATAAAGCAGAAAACAGAGTGAAACCTAAAAATTCAAAGTGTTACTGGAAACGAACGCTTGAACCTAGAAGAGTAAAAATTGGGCAGCCAAGTGGGCTTAGTGAACTGATCATTACCACCAAGTGTCATCTAGGTTTGGTGAAAAATGTTTGCTGAGATTTCAGCAAACTAGTAGTTTTTTGGAAGCTTGGCCACCCCTTTCAAACGAAAGTGTTTTTCGCCAGTCTCTGCATGGGGTACTTCAAGAGGAAACAAACCATAGAGATAGAACTTAGAACTACTTCATTCGGTCAAGTTTCAAGGAGCTAGCACAAACCGTGTTTGATTTAGAGTTTCAAACACATCTAACTATATAGCAGAAAACAGAGTGAAACCTAAAAATTCAAAGTGTTACTGGAAACGAACGCTTGAACCTAGAAGAGTGAAAGTTGGGCATCCAAGTGGGATTAGTGAAATGATCATTACCACCAAGTATCATCAAGTTTTGGTGAAAAAATGTTTGCTGAGATTTCAGCAAACTAGTACTTTTTTGGAAGCTTGGCAACCCCTTTCAAACCGAAAGTGTTTTTCGCCAGTCTCTGCATGGGGTACTTCAAGAGGAAACAAACCATAGAGATAGAACATAGAACTACTTCATTTGGTCAAGTTTCAAGGAGCAAGCACAAACCGTGTTTCATTTAGAATTCCAAACACAGCTATCTATGTATGAGAAAACAGAGTGAAACCTAAAAATTCAAACTGTTACTGAAAACGAATGCTTCAACCTAGAAGAATAAAAATTGGGCAGCCAAGTGGGATTAGTAAACTGATCATTACCACCAAGTATCATTAAGATTTGGTGAAAAAAGTTTTGCTGAGAGTTCAGCAAACTAGTAGTTTTTTGGAAGCTTGGCCACCCCTTTCAAACGAAAGTGTTTTTTCCCCAGTCTCTGCATGGTGTACTTCAAGAGGAAACAAACCATAGAGATGGAACATAGAACTACTTCATTTGGTAAAGTTTCAAGGAGCTAGCACAAACCGTGTTTGATTTAGAGTTTCAAACACATCTATCTATATAGCAGGAAACAGAGTGAAACCTAAAAATTCAAAGTGTTACTGGAAACGAACGCTTGAACCTAGAAGAGTGAAAGTTGGGCAGCCAAGTGAGATTAGTGAACTGATCATTACCACCAAGTATCATCAAGATTTGGTGAAAAAAGGTTTGCTGAGATTTCAGCAAACTAGTAGTTTTTGGGAGCTTGGCAACCCCTTTCAAACGAAAGTGTTTTTCGCCAGTCTCTGCATGGGGTACTTCAAGAGGAAACAAACCATAGAGATAGAACATAGAACTACTTCATTTGGTCAAGTTTCAAGGAGCTAGCACAAACCGTGTTTCATTTAGAATTCCAAACACAGCTATCTATGTATGAGAAAACAGTGTGAAACCTAAAAATTCAAACTGTTACTGAAAACGAATGCTTCAACCTAGAAGAATAAAAATTGGGCAGCCAAGTGGGATTAGTGAACTGATCATTACCACCAAGTATCATTAAGATTTGGTGAAAAAAGTTTTGCTGAGATTTCAGCAAACTAGTAGTTTTTTGGAAGCTTGGCCACCCCTTTCAAACGAAAGTGTTTTTCCCCAGTCTCTGCATGGTGTACTTCAAGAGGAAACAAACCATAGAGATGGAACATAGAACTACTTCATTTGGTAAAGTTTCAAGGAGCTAGCACAAACCGTGTTTGATTTAGAGTTTCAAACACATCTATCTATATAGCAGGAAACAGAGTGAAACCTAAAAATTCAAAGTGTTACTGGAAACGAACGCTTGAACCTAGAAGAGTGAAAGTTGGGCAGCCAAGTGGGATTAGTGAAATGATCATTACCACCAAGTATCATCAAGTTTTAGTGAAAAAAGTTGTGCTGAGATTTCAGCAAACTAGTAGTTTTTTGGAAGCTTGGCAACCCCTTTCAAACGAAAGTGTTTTTCGCCAGTCTCTGAATGGGGTACTTCAAGAGGAAACAAACCATAGAGATAGAACTTAGAACTACTTCATTTGGTCAAGTTTCAAGGAGCTAGCACAAACCATGTTTGATTTAGAATTCCAAACACAGCTATCTATGTATGAGAAAACAGAGTGAAACCTAAAAATTCAAACTGTTACTGGAAACGAATGCTTCAACCTAGAAGAATAAAAATTGGGCAGCCAAGTGGGATTAGTGAACTGATCATTACCACCAAGTATCATCAAGATTTGGTGAAAAAATGTTTGCTGAGATTTCAGCAAACTAGTAGTTTTTTGGAAGCTTGGCCCCCCCTTTCAAACGAAAGTGTTTTTCGCCAGTCTCTGCATGGTGTACTTCAAGAGGAAACAAACCGTAGAGATGGAACATAGAACTACTTTATTTGGTAAAGTTTCAAGGAACTAGCACAAACCGTGTTTGATTTAGAGTTTCAAACACAGCTATCTATTTATCAGAAAACAGAGTGAAACCTAAAAATTCAAAGTGTTACTGGAAACGAACGCTTGAACCTAGAAGAGTAAAAATTGGGCAGCCAAGTGGGCTTAGTGAGCTGATCATTACCACCAAGTATCATCAAGATTTGGTGAAAAAATGTTTGCTGAGATTTCAGCAAACTAGTAGTTTTTTGGAAGCTTGGCAACCCCTTTCAAACGAAAGTGTTTTTCGCCAGTCTCTGCATGGGTTACTTCAAGAGGATACAAACTATAGAGATAGAACTTAGAACTACTTCATTTGATCAAGTTTCAAGGAGCTAGCACAAACCGTGTTTGATTTAGAATTCCAAACACAGCTATCTATATATGAGAAAACAGAGTGAATCTAAAAATTCAAACTGTTACTGGAAACGAATGCTTCAACCTAGAAGAATAAAAATTGGGGAGCCAATTGGAATTAGTGAACTGATCATTACCACCAAGTATCATCAAGATTTGGTGAAAAAATGTTTGCTGAGATTTCAGAAAACTAGTAGTTTTTTGGAAGCTGGTTAACCCCTTTCAAACGAAAGTGTTTTTCGCCAGTCTCTGCATGGGGTACTTCAAGAGGAAACAAACCATAGAGATAGAACTTAGAACTACTTCATTTGGTCAAATTTTCAAGGAGCTAGCAAAACCGTGTTTGATTTAGAGTTTCAAACACATCTATCTATATAGCAGAAAACAGAGTGAAACCTAAAAATTCAAAGTGTTACTGGAAACGAACGCTTGAACCTAGAAGAGTGAAAGTTGGGCAGCCAATTGGGATTAGTGAACTGATCATTACCACCAAGTATCATCAAGATTATGTGAAAAAATGTTTGCTGAGATTTCAGCAAACTAGTAGTTTTTTGGAAGCTTGGCCAACCCTTTCAAATGAAAGTGTTTTCGCCAGTCTCTGCATGGTGTACTTCAAGAGGAACAAACCATAGAGATGGAACATAGAACTACTTCATTTGGTAAAGTTTCAAAAAGCTAGCACAAACCGGGTTTGATTTACAGTTTCAAACACATCTCTCTATAAAGCAGAAAACAGAGTGAAACCTAAAAATTCAAAGTGTTACTGGAAACGAACGCTTGAACCTAGAAGAGTAAAAATTGGGCAGCCAAGTGGGCTTAGTGAACTGATCATTACCACCAAGTGTCATCCAGGTTGGTGAAAAAATGTTTGCTGAGATTTCAGCAAAATAGTAGTTTTTTGGAAGCTTGGCCACCCCTTTCAAACGAAAGTGTTTTTCGCCAGTCTCTGCATGGGGTAATTCAAGAGGAAACAAACCATAGAGATAGAACTTAGAACTACTTCATTCGGTCAAGTTTCAAGGAGCTAGCACAAACCGTGTTTGATTTAGAGTTTCAAACACATCTAACTATATAGCAGAAAACAGAGTGAAACCTAAAAATTCAAAGTGTTACTGGAAACGAACGCTTGAACCTAGAAGAGTGAAAGTTGGGCATCCAATTGGGATTAGTGAACTGATCATTACCACCAAGTATCATCAAGTTTTGGTGAAAAAATGTTTGCTGAGATTTCAGCAAACTAGTAGTTTTTTGGAAGCTTGGCAACCCCTTTCAACGAAAGTGTTTTTCGCCAGTCTCTGCATGGGGTACTTAAAGAGGAAACAAACCATAGAGAGAGAACATAGAACTACTTCATTTGGTCAAGTTTCAAGGAGCTAGCACAAACCGTGTTTCATTTAGAATTCCAAACACAGCTATCTATGTATGAGAAAACAGAGTGAAACCTAAAAATTCAAACTGTTACTGAAAACGAATGCTTCAACCTAGAAGAATAAAAATTGGGCAGCCAAGTGGGATTAGTGAACTGATCATTACCACCAAGTATCATTAAGATTTGGTGAAAAAAGTTTTGCTGATAGTTCAGCAAACTAGTAGTTTTTTGGAAGCTTGGCCACCCCTTTCAAACGAAAGTGTTTTTCCCCAGTCTCTGCATGGTGTACTTCAAGAGGAAACAAACCATAGAGATGGAACATAGAACTACTTCATTTGGTAAAGTTTCAAGGAGCTAGCACAAACCGTGTTTGATTTAGAGTTTCAAACACATCTATCTATATAGCAGGAAACAGAGTGAAACCTAAAAATTCAAAGTGTTACTGGAAACGAACGCTTGAACCTAGAAGAGTGAAAGTTGGGCAGCCAAGTGGGATTAGTGAAATGATCATTACCACCAAGTATCATCAAGTTTTGGTGAAAAAAGTTGTGCTGAGATTTCAGCAAACTAGTAGTTTTTTGGAAGCTTGGCAACCCCTTTCAAACGAAAGTGTTTTTCGCCAGTCTCTGAATGGGGTCCTTCAAGAGGAAACAAACCATAGAGATAGAACTTAGAACTACTTCATTTGGTCAAGTTTCAAGGAGCTAGCACAAACCATGTTTGATTTAGAATTTCAAACACAGCTATCTATGTAGGAGAAAACAGAGTGAAACCTAAAAATTCAAACTGTTACTGGAAACGAATGCTTCAACCTAGAAGAATAAAAATTGGGCAGCCAAGTGGGATTAGTGAACTGATCATTACCACCAAGTATCATCAAGATTTGCTGAAAAAATGTTTGCTGAGATTTCAGCAAACTTGTAGTTTTTTGGAAGCTTGGCCACCCCTTTCAAACGAAAGTGTATTTCGCCAGTCTCTGCATGGTGTACTTCAAGAGGAAACAAACCGTAGAGATGGAACATAGAACTACTTCATTTGGTAAAGTTTCAAGGAGCTAGCACAAACCGTGTTTGATTTAGAGTTTCAAACACAGCTATCTATTTAGCAGAAAACAGAGTGAAACCTAAAAATTCAAAGTGTTACTGGAAACGAACGCTTGAACCTAGAAGAGTAAAAGTTGGGCAGCCAAGTGGGCTTAGTGAGCTGATCATTACCACCAAGTATCATCAAGATTTGGTGAAAAAATGTTTGCTGAGATTTCAGCAAACTAGTAGTTTTTTGGAAGCTTGGCAACCCCTTTCAAACGAAAGTGTTTTTCGCCAGTCTCTGCATGGGGTACTTCAAGAGGATACAAACCATAGAGATAGAACTTAGAACTACTTCATTTGATCAAGTTTCAAGGAGCTAGCACAAACCGTGTTTGATTTAGAATTCCAAACACAGCTATCTATATATGAGAAAACAGAGTGAATCCTAAAAATTCAACCTGTTACTGGAAACGAATGCTTCA
>NW_027517423.1:0-43918 GCF_048772815.1 Callospermophilus lateralis
AAAAAACTACTAGTTTGCTGAAATCTCAGCAAACATTTTTTCACCAAATCTTGATGATACTTGGTGGTAATGATCAGTTCACTAATCCCACTTGGCTGCCCAAATTTTATTCTTCTAGGTTGAAGCTTTCGTTTCCAGTAACAGTTTGAATTTTTAGGTTTCACTCTGTTTTCTCCTACATAGATAGCTGTGTTTGGAATTCTAAATCAAACACGGTTTGTGCTAGCTCCTTGAAACTTGACAAAATGAAGTAGTTGTTAGTTCTATCTCTATGGTTTGTTTCCTCTTGAAGTACCCCATGCAGAGACTGGCGAAAAACACTTTCGTTTGAAAGGGGTTGCCAAGCTTCCAAAAAACTACTAGTTTGCTGAAATCTCAGCAAACATTTTTTCACCAAAACTTGATGATACTTGGTGGTAATGATCAGTTCACTAAGCCCACTTGGCTGCCCAATTTTCACTCTTCTAGGTTCAAGCGTTCGTTTCCAGTAACACTTTGAAATTTTAGGTTTCACTCTGTTTTCTGCTATATAGATAGATGTCTTTGAAACTCTAAATCAAACACGGTTTGTGCTAGCTCCTTGAAACTTGACAAAATGAAGTAGTTGTTAGTTCTATCTCTATGGTTTTTTTCCTCTTGAGGTACCCCATGCAGAGACTGTCGAAAAACACTTTCGTTTGAAAGGGGTTGCCAAGCTTTCAAAAAACTACTAGTTTGCTGAAATCTCAGCAAACATTTTTTCTCCAAATCTTGATGATACTTGGTGGTAATGATCAGTTCACTAATCCCACTTGGCTGCCCAAATTTTATTCTTCTAGGTTGAAGCTTTCGTTTCCAGTAACAGTTTGAATTTTTAGGTTTCACTCTGTTTTCTCCTACATAGATAGCTGTGTTTGGAATTCTAAATCAAACACGGTTTGTGCTAGCTCCTTGAAACTTGACCAAATGAAATAGTTCTAAGTTCTATCTCTATGGTTTGTTTCCGCTTGAAGTACCCCATGCAGAGACTGGCGAAAAACACTTTCGTTTGAAAGGGGTTGCCAAGCTTCCAAAAAACTACTCGTTTGCTGAAATCTCAGCAAACATTTTTTCACCAAAACTTGATGATACTTGGTGGTAATGATCAGTTCACTAATCCCACTTGGCTGCCCAACTTTCACTCTTCTAGGTTCAAGCGTTCGTTTCCAGTAACAGTTTGAATTTTTAGGTTTCACTCTGTTTTCTGCTATATAGATAGATGTGTTTGAAACTCTAAATCAAACACGGTTTGTGCTAGCTCCGTGAAACTTGACCAAATGAAGTAGTTCTAAGTTCTATCTCTATGGTTTGTTTCCTCTTGAAGTACCCCATGCAGAGACTGGCGAAAAACACTTTCGTTTGAAAGGGGTTGCCAAGCTTCCAAAAAACTTCTCGTTTCCTGAAATCTCAGCAAACACTTTTTCACCAAATCTTGATGATACTTGGTGGTAATGATCAGTTCACTAAGCCCACTTGGCTGCCCAATTTTCACTCTTCTAGGTTCAAGCGTTCGTTTCCAGTAACACTTTGAAATTTTAGGTTTCACTCTGTTTTCTGTTATACAGATAGATGTGTTTGAAACTCTAAATCAAACACGGTTTGTGCTAGCTCCGTGAAACTTGACAAAATGAAGTAGTTCTAAGTTCTATCTCTATGGTTTGTTTCCTCTTGAAGTACCCCATGCAGAGACTGGCGAAAAACACTTTCGTTTGAAAGGTTTGCCAAGCTTCCAAAAAACTACTATTTTGCTGAAATCTCAGCAAACATTTTTTCACCAAATCTTGATGATACTTGGTGGTAATGATCAGTTCACTAATCCCACTTGGCTGCCCAACTTTCACTCTTCTAGGTTCAAGCATTCGTTTCCAGTAACAGTTTGAATTTTTAGGTTTCACTCTGTTTTCTGTTATATAGATAGATGTGTTTGAAACTCTAAATCAAACACGGTTTGTGCTAGCTCCGTGAAACTTGACAAAATGAAGTAGTTCTAAGTTCTATCTCTATGGTTTGTTTCCTCTTGAAGTACCCCATGCAGAGACTGGCGAAGACCACTTTCGTTTGAAAGGGGTTGCCAAGCTTCCAAAAAACTACTAGTTTGCTGAAATCTCAGCAAACATTTTTTCACCAAATCTTGATGATACTTGGTGGTAATGATCAGTTCACTAAGCCCACTTGGCTGCCCAATTTTTACTCTTCTAGGTTCAAGCGTTCGTTTCCAGTAACAGTTTGAATTTTTAGGTTTCACTCTGTTTTCTGTTATATAGATAGATGTGTTTGAAACTCTAAATCAAACACGGTTTGTGGTAGCTCCGTGAAACTTGACAAAATGAAGTAGTTCTAAGTTCTATCTCTATGGTTTGTTTCCTCTTGAAGTACCCCATGCAGAGACTGGCGAAGAACACTTTCGTTTGAAAGGGGTTGCCAAGCTTCCAAAAAACTACTAGTTTGCTGAAATCTCAGCAAACATTTTTTCACCAAATCTTGATGATACTTGGTGGTAATGATCAGTTCACTAAGCCCACTTGGCTGCCCAATTTTCACTTTCTAGGTACAAGCGTTCATTTCCAGTAACACTTTGCATTTTTAGGTTTCACTCTGTTTTCTGCTATATAGATAGATATGTTTGAAACTCTAAATCAAACACGGTTTGTGCTAGCTCCTTGAAACTTGAACAAATGAAGTAGTTCTAAGTGCTATCTCTATGGTTTGTTTCCTCTTGAAGTACCCCATGCAGAGACTGGCGAAAAACACTTTCGTTTTAAAGGGGTTGCCAAGCTTCCAAAAAACTACTAGTTTGCTGAAATCTCAGCAAACATTTTTTCACCAAAACTTGATGATACTTGGTGGTAATGATCAGTTCACTAAGCCCACTTGGCTGCCCAATTTTCACTCTTCTAGGTTCAAGCATTCGTTTCCAGTAACACTTTGAAATTTTAGGTTTCACTCTGTTTTCTGCTATATAGATAGATGTGTTTGAAACTCTAAATCAAACACGGTTTGTGCTAGCTCCGTGAAACTTGACAAAATGAAGTAGTTCTAAGTTCTATCTCTATGGTTTGTTTCCTCTTGAAGTACCCCATGCAGAGACTGGCGAAGAACACTTTCTTTTGAAAGGGGTTGCCAAGCTTCCAAAAAACTTCTCGTTTTCTGAAATCTCAGCAAACATTTTTTCACCAAATCTTGATGATACTTGGTGGTAATGATCAGTTCACTAAGCCCACTTGGCTGCCCAATTTTCACTCTTCTAGGTTCAAACGTTCGTTTCCAGTAACACTTTGAATTTTTAGGTTTCACTCTGTTTTCTGTTACATAGATAGATGTGTTTGAAACTCTAAATCAAACACGGTTTGTGCTAGCTCCTTGAAACTTGACAAAATGAAGTAGTTGTAAGTTCTATCTCTATGGTTTGTTTCCTCTTGAAGTACCCCACGCAGAGACTGGCGAAAAACACTTTCGTTTGAAAGGGGTTGCCAAGCTTCCAAAAAACTACTAGTTTGCTGAAATCTCAGCAAACATTTTTTCACCAAATCTTGATGATACTTGGTGGTAATGATCAGTTCACTAAGCCCACTTGGCTGCCCAACTTTCACTCTTCTAGGTTCAAGCGTTCGTTTCCAGTAACAGTTTGAATTTTTGGGTTTCACTCTGTTTTCTGTTATATAGATAGATGTGTTTGAAACTCTAAATCAAACACGGTTTGTGCTAGCTCCGTGAAACATGACAAAATGAAGTAGTTCTAAGTTCTATCTCTATGGTTTGTTTCCTCTTGAAGTACCCCATGCAGAGACTGGCGAAGAACACTTTCGTTTGAAAGGGGTTGCCAAGCTTCCAAAAAACTACTAGTTTGCTGAAATCTCAGCAAACATTTTTTCACCAAATCATGATGATACTTGGTGGTAAAGATCAGTTCACTAAGCCCACTTGGCTGCCCAATTTTTACTCTTCTAGGTTCAAGCGTTCCTTTCCAGTAACTGTTTGAATTTTTAGGTTTCACTCTGTTTTCTGTTATATAGATAGATGTGTTTGAAACTCTAAATCAAACACGGTTTGTGCTAGCTCCTTGAAACTTGACAAAATGAAGTAGTCCTATGTTCTATCTCTATGGTTTGTTTCCTCTTGAAGTACCCCATGCAGAGACTGGCGAAAAACACTTTCGTTTGAAAGGGGTTGCCAAGCTTCCAAAAAACTACTAGTTTGCTGAAATCTCAGCAAACATTTTTTCACCAAATCTTGATGATACTTGGTGGTAATGATCAGTTCACTAATTACACTTGGCTGCCCAACTTTCACTCTTCTAGGTTCAAGCGTTCGTTTCCAGTAACAGTTTGAATTTTTAGGTTTCACTCTGTTTTCTGCTATATAGATAGATGTGTTTGAAACTCTAAATCAAACACGGTTTGTGCTAGCTCCGTGAACCTTGACAAAATGAAGTAGTTCTAAGTTCTATCTCTATGGTTTGTTTCCTCTTGAAGTACCACATGCAGAGACTGGCCAAGAACACTTTCGTTTGAAAGGGGTTGCCAAGCTTCCAAAAAACTACTCGTTTGCTGAAATCTCAGCAAACATTTTTTCACCAAATCTTGATGATACTTGGTGGTAATGATCAGTTCACTAATCCCACTTGGCTGCCCAACTTTCACTCTTCTAGGTTCAAGCGTTCGTTTCCAGTAACAGTTTGAATTTTTGGGTTTCACTCTGTTTTCTGTTATATAGATAGATGTGTTTGAAACTCTAAATCAAACACAGTTTGTGCTAGCTCCGTGAAACTTGACAAAATGAAGTAGTTCTAAGTTCTATCTCTATGGTTTGTTTCCTCTTGAAGTACCCCATGCAGAGACTGGCGAAAAACACTTTCGTTTGAAAGGGGTTGCCAAGCTTCCAAAAAACTACTAGTTTGCTGAAATCTCAGCAAACATTTTTTCACCAAATCTTGATGATACTTGGTGGTAATGATCAGTTCACTATCCCACTTGGCTGCCCAACTTTCACTCTTCTAGTTCAAGCGTTCGTTTCCAGTAACAGTTTGAATTTTTAGGTTTCACTCTGTTTTCTGCTATATAGATAGATGTGTTTGAAACTCTAAATCAAACACGGTTTGTGCTAGCTCCGTGAAACTTGACCAAATGAAGTAGTTCTAAGTTCTATCTCTATGGTTTGTTTCCTCTTGAAGTACCCCATGCAGAGACTGGCGAAGAACACTTTCGTTTGAAAGGGGTTGCCAAGCTTCCAAAAAACTACTCGTTTTCTGAAATCTCAGCAAACATTTTTTCACCAAATCTTGTTGATACTTGGTGGTAATGATCAGTTCACTAAGCCCACTTGGATGCCCAATTTTCACTCTTCTAGGTTCAAGCGTTCGTTTCCAGTAAAACTTGGAATTTTTAGGTTTCACTCTGTTTTCTGCTATATAGATAGATGTGTTTGAAACTCTAAATCAAACACGGTTTGTGCTAGCTCCTTGAAACTTGACAAAATGAAGTAGTTGTAAGTTCTATCTCTATGGTTTGTTTCCTCCTGAAGTACCCCATGCAGAGACTGGCGAAAAACACTTTCGTTTGAAAGGGGTTGCCAAGCTTCCAAAACACTACTAGTTTGCTGAAATCTCAGCAAACATTTTTTCACCAAATCTTGATGATACTTGGTGGTAATGATCAGTTCACTAATCCCACTTGGCTGCCCAACTTTCACTCTTCTAGGTTCAAGCGTTCGTTTCAGTAACAGTTTGAATTTTTGGGTTTCACTCTGTTTTCTCTTATATAGATAGATGTGTTTGAACTCTAAATCAAACACGGTTTGTGCTAGCTCCGTGAAACATGACAAAAATGAAGTAGTTCTAAGTTCTATCTCTATGGTTTGTTTCCTCTTGAAGTACCCCATGCAGAGACTGGCGAAGAACACTTTCGTTTGAAAGGGGTTGCCAAGCTTCCAAAAAACTACTAGTTTGCTGAAATCTCAGCAAACATTTTTTCACCAAATCATGATGATACTTGGTGGTAAAGATCAGTTCACTAAGCCCACTTGGCTGCCCAATTTTTACTCTTCTAGGTTCAAGCGTTCCTTTCCAGTAACAGTTTGAATTTTTAGGTTTCACTCTGTTTTCTGTTATATAGATAGATGTGTTTGAAACTCTAAATCAAACACGGTTTGTGCTAGCTCCTTGAAACTTGACAAATGAAGTAGTTCTAAGTTCTATCTCTATGGTTTGTTTCCTCTTGAAGTACCCCATGCAGAGACTGGCGAAAAACACTTTCGTTTGAAAGGGGTTGCCAAGCTTCCAAAAAACTACTAGTTTGCTGAAATCTCAGCAAACATTTTTTCACCAAATCTTGATGATACTTGGTGGTAATGATCAGTTCACTAATCCCACTTGGCTGCCCAACTTTCACTCTTCTAGGTTCAAGCGTTCGTTTCCAGTAACAGTTTGAATTTTTAGGTTTCACTCTGTTTTCTGCTATATAGATAGATGTGTTTGAAACTCTAAATCAAACACGGTTTGTGCTAGCTCCGTGAACCTTGACAAAATGAAGTAGTTCTAAGTTCTATCTCTATGGTTTGTTTCCTCTTGAAGTACCACATGCAGAGACTGGCGAAGAACACTTTCGTTTGAAAGGCGTTGCCAAGCTTCCAAAAAACTACTCGTTTGCTGAAATCTCAGCAAACATTTTTTCACCAAATCTTCATGATACTTGGTGGTAATGATCAGTTCACTAATCCCACTTGGCTGCCCAACTTTCACTCTTCTAGGTTCAAGCGTTCGTTTCCAGTAACAGTTTGAATTTTTGGGTTTCACTCTGTTTTCTGTTATATAGATAGATGTGTTTGAAACTCTAAATCAAACACAGTTTGTGCTAGCTCCGTGAAACTTGACAAAATGAAGTAGTTCTAAGTTCTATCTCTATGGTTTGTTTCCTCTTGAAGTACCCCATGCAGAGACTGGCGAAGAACACTTTCGTTTGAAAGGGGTTGCCAAGCTTTCAAAAAACTACTCGTTTGCTGAAATCTCAGCAAACATTTTTTCACCAAATCTTGATGATACTTGGTGGTAATGATCAGTTCACTAAGCCCACTTGGCTGCCCAATTTTTACTCTTCTAGGTTCAAGCGTTCGTTTCCAGTAACAGTTTGAATTTTTCGGTTTCACTCTGTTTTCTGTTATATAGATAGATGTGTTTGAAACTCTAAATCAAACACGGTTTGTGCTAGCTCCATGAAACTTGACAAAATGAAGTAGTTCTAAGTTCTATCTCTATGGTTTGTTTCCTCTTGAAGTACCCCATGCAGAGACTGGCGAAGAACACTTTCGTTTGAAAGGGGTTGCCAAGCTTCCAAAAAACTACTAGTTTGCTGAAATCTCAGCAAACATTTTTTCACCAAATCTTGATGATACTTGGTGGTAATGATCAGTTCACTAATCCCACTTGGCTGCCCAACTTTCACTCTTCTAGGTTCAAGCGTTCGTTTCCAGTAACAGTTTGAATTTTTAGGTTTCACTCTGTTTTCTGCTATATAGATAGATGTGTTTGAAACTCTAAATCAAACACGGTTTGTGCTAGCTCCGTGAAACTTGACCAAATGAAGTAGTTCTAAGTTCTATCTCTATGGTTTGTTTCCTCTTGAAGTACCCCATGCAGAGACTGGCGAAGAACACTTTCGTTTGAAAGGGGTTGCCAAGCTTCCAAAAAAACTACTCGTTTTCTGAAATCTCAGCAAACATTTTTTCACCAAATCTTGTTGATACTTGGTGGTAATGATCAGTTCACTAAGCCCACTTGGATGCCCAATTTTCACTCTTCTAGGTTCAAGCGTTCGTTTCCAGTAAAACTTGGAATTTTTAGGTTTCACTCTGTTTTCTGCTATATAGATAGATGTGTTTGAAACTCTAAATCAAACACGGTTTGTGCTAGCTCCTTGAAACTTGACAAATGAAGTAGTTGTAAGTTCTATCTCTATGGTTTGTTTCCTCCTGAAGTACCCCATGCAGAGACTGGCGAAAAACACTTTCGTTTGAAAGGGGTTGCCAAGCTTCCAAAACACTACTAGTTTGCTGAAATCTCAGCAAACATTTTTTCACCAAATCTTGATGATACTTGGTGGTAATGATCAGTTCACTAATCCCACTTGGCTGCCCAACTTTCACTCTTCTAGGTTCAAGCGTTCGTTTCCAGTAACAGTTTGAATTTTTGGGTTTCACTCTGTTTTCTCTTATATAGATAGATGTGTTTGAAACTCTAAATCAAACACGGTTTGTGCTAGCTCCGTGAAACATGACAAAATGAAGTAGTTCTAAGTTCTGTCTCTATGGTTTGTTTCCTCTTGAAGTACCCCATGCAGAGACTGGCGAAGAACACTTTCGTTTGAAAGGGGTTGCCAAGCTTCCAAAAAACTACTAGTTTGCTGAAATCTCAGCAAACATTTTTTCACCAAATCATGATGATACTTGGTGGTAAAGATCAGTTCACTAAGCCCACTTGGCTGCCCAATTTTTACTCTTCTAGGTTTCAAGCGTTCCTTTCCAGTAACAGTTTGAATTTTTAGGTTTCACTCTGTTTTCTGTTATATAGATAGATGTGTTTGAAACTCTAAATCAAACACGGTTTGTGCTAGCTCCTTGAAACTTGACAAAATGAAGTAGTTCTAAGTTCTATCTCTATGGTTTGTTTCCTCTTGACGTACCCCATGCAGAGACTGGCGAAAAACACTTTCGTTTGAAAGGGGTTGCCAAGCTTCCAAAAACTACTAGTTTGCTGAAATCTCAGCAAACATTTTTTCACCAAATCTTGATGATACTTGGTGGTAATGATCAGTTCACTAATCCCACTTGGCTGCCCAACTTTCACTCTTCTAGGTTCAAGCGTTCGTTTCCAGTAACAGTTTGAATTTTTAGGTTTCACTCTGTTTTCTGCTATATAGATAGATGTGTTTGAAACTCTAAATCAAACACGGTTTGGTGCTAGCTCCGTGAACCTTGACAAAATGAAGTAGTTCTAAGTTCTATCTCTATGGTTTGTTTCCTCTTGAAGTACCACATGCAGAGACTGGCGAAGAACACTTTCGTTTGAAAGGCGTTGCCAAGCTTCCAAAAAACTACTCGTTTGCTGAAATCTCAGCAAACATTTTTTCACCAAATCTTCATGATACTTGGTGGTAATGATCAGTTCACTAATCCCACTTGGCTGCCCAACTTTCACTCTTCTAGGTTCAAGCGTTCGTTTCCAGTAACAGTTTGAATTTTTGGGTTTCACTCTGTTTTCTGATATATAGATAGATGTGTTTGAAACTCTAAATCAAACACAGTTTGTGCTAGCTCCGTGAAACTTGACAAAATGAAGTAGTTCTAAGTTCTATCTCTATGGTTTGTTTCCTCTTGAAGTACCCCATGCAGAGACTGGCGAAGAACACTTTCGTTTGAAAGGGGTTGCCAAGCTTCCAAAAAACTACTCGTTTGCTGAAATCTCAGCAAACATTTTTTCACCAAATCTTGATGATACTTGGTGGTAATGATCAGTTCACTAAGCCCACTTGGCTGCCCAATTTTTACTCTTCTAGGTTCAAGCGTTCGTTTCCAGTAACAGTTTGAATTTTTCGGTTTCACTCTGTTTTCTGTTATATAGATAGATGTGTTTGAAACTCTAAATCAAACACGGTTTGTGCTAGCTCCATGAAACTTGACAAAATGAAGTAGTTCTAAGTTCTATCTCTATGGTTTGTTTCCTCTTGAAGTACCCCATGCAGAGACTGGCGAAGAACACTTTCGTTTGAAAGGGGTTGCCAAGCTTCCAAAAAACTACTAGTTTGCTGAAATCTCAGCAAACATTTTTTCACCAAATCTTGATGATACTTGGTGGTAATGATCAGTTCACTAATCCCACTTGGCTGCCAATTTTTACTCTTCTAGGTTCAAGCGTTCGTTTCTAGTAACAGTTTGAATTTTTAGGTTTCACTCTGTTTTCTGTTATATAGATAGATGTGTTTTGAAACTCTAAATCAAACACGGTTTGTGCTAGCTCCTTGAAACTTGACAAAATGAAGTAGTTCTAAGTTCTATCTCTATGGTTTGTTTCCTCTTGAAGTACCCCATGCAGAGACTGGCGAAAAACACTTTCGTTTGAAAGGGGTTGCCAAGCTTCCAAAAAACTACTAGTTTGCTGAAATCTCAGCAAACATTTTTTCACCAAATCTTGATGATACTTGGTGGTAATGATCAGTTCACTAATCCCACTTGGCTGCCCAACTTTCACTCTTCTAGGTTCAAGCGTTCGTTTCCAGTAACAGTTTGAATTTTTAGGTTTCACTCTGTTTTCTGCTATATAGATAGATGTGTTTGAAACTCTAAATCAAACACGGTTTGTGCTAGCTCCGTGAAACTTGACCAAATAAAGTAGTTCTAAGTTCTATCTCTATGGTTTGTTTCCTCTTGAAGTACCCCATGCAGAGACTGGCGAAGAACACTTTCGTTTGAAAGGGGTTGCCAAGCTTCCAAAAAAACTACTCGTTTTCTGAAATCTCAGCAAACATTTTTTCACCAAATCTTGATGATACTTGGTGGTAATGATCAGTTCACTAAGCCCACTTGGATGCCCAATTTTCACTCTTCTAGGTTCAAGCGTTCGTTTCCAGTAACACTTTGAAATTTTAGGTTTCACTCTATTTTCTGCTATATAGATAGATGTGTTTGAAACTCTAAATCAAACACGGTTTGTGCTAGCTCCGTGAAACTTGACAAAATGAAGTAGTTCTAAGTTCTATCTCTATCGTTTGTTTCTTCTTGAAGTACCCCATGCAGAGACTGGCGAAGAACAATTTCATTTGAAAGGGGTTGCCAAGCTTCCAAAAAACTTCCCGTTTGCTGAAATCTCAGCAAACATTTTTTCACCAAATCTTCATGAAACTTGGTGGTAATGATCAGTTCACTAAGCCCACTTGGCTGCCCAATTTTCACTCTTCTAGGTTCAAGCGTTCGTTTCCAGTAACACTTTGAATTTTTAGGTTTCACTCTGTTTTCTGTTATATAGATAGATGTGTTTGAAACTCTAAATCAAACACGGTTTGTGCTAGCTCCTTGAAACTTGACAAAATGAAGTAGTTGTAAGTTCTATCTCTATGGTTTGTTTCCTCTTGAAGTACCCCATGCAGAGACTGGCGAAAAACACTTTCGTTTGAAAGGGGTTGCCAAGCTTCCAAAAAACTACTAGTTTGCTGAATCTCAGCAAACATTTTTTCACCAAATCTTGATGATACTTGGTGGTAATGATCAGTTCACTAATCCCACTTGGCTGCCCAACTTTCACTCTTCTAGGTTCAAGCGTTCGTTTCCAGTAACATTTTGAATTTTTGGGTTTCACTCTGTTTTCTGTTATATAGATAGATGTGTTTGAAATTCTAAATCAAACACGGTTTGTGCTAGCTCCGTGAAACATGACAAAATGAAGTAGTTCTAAGTTCTATCTCTATGGTTTGTTTCCTCTTGAAGTACCCCATGCAGAGACTGGCGAAGAACACTTTCGTTTGAAAGGGGTTGCCAAGCTTCCAAAAAAATACTAGTTTGCTGAAATCTCAGCAAACATTTTTTCACCAAATCTTGATGATACTTGGTGGTAATGATCAGTTCACTAATCCCACTTGGCTGCCCAACTTTCACTCTTCTAGGTTCAAGCGTTCGTTTCCAGTAACAGTTTGAATTTTTAGGTTTCACTCTGTTTTCTGCTATATAGATAGATGTGTTTGAAACTCTAAATCAAACACGGTTTGTGCTAGCTCCGTGAAACTTGACAAAATGAAGTAGTTCTAAGTTCTATCTCTATGGTTTGTTTCCTCTTGAAGTACCCCATGCAGAGACTGGCGAAGAACACTTTCGTTTGAAAGGGGTTGCCAAGCTTCCAAAAAATACTCGTTTGCTGAAATCTCAGCAAACAATTTTTCACCAAATCTTGATGATACTTGGTGGTAATGATCAGTTCACTAAGCCCACTTGGCTGCCCAATTTCCACTCTTCTAGGTTCAAGCGTTCGTTTCCAGTAACACTTTGAAATTTTAGGTTTCACTCTGTTTTCTGCTATATAGATAGATGTGTTTGAAACTCTAAATCAAACACGGTTTGTGCTAGCTCCCTGAAACTTGACAAAATGAAGTAGTTCTAAGTTCTATCTCTATGGTTTGTTTCCACTTGAAGTACCCCATGCAGAGACTGGCGAAGAACACTTTCATTTGAAAGGGGTTGCCAAGCTTCCAAAAAACTTCTCGTTTGCTGAAATCTCAGCAAACATTTTTTCACCAAATCTTGATGATACTTGGTGGTAATGATCAGTTCACTAAGCCCACTTGGCTGCCCAATTTTCACTCTTCTAGGTTCAAGCGTTCGTTTCCAGTAACACTTTAAATTTTTAGGTTTCTCTCTGTTTTCTGTTATATAGATAGATGTGTTTGAAATTCTAAATCAAACACGGTTTGTGCTAGCTCCTTGAAACTTGACAAAATGAAGTAGTTGTAAGTTCTATCTCTATGGTTTGTTTCCTCTTGAAGTACCCCATGCAGAGACTGGCGAAAAACACTTTCGTTTGAAAGGGGTTGCCAAGCTTCCAAAAAACTACTAGTTTCCTGAAAGCTCAGCAAACATTTTTTCACCAAATCTTGATGATACTTGGTGGTAATGATCAGTTCACTAATCCCACTTGGCTGCCCAACTTTCACTCTTCTAGGTTCAAGCGTTCGTTCCAGTAACAGTTTGAATTTTTAGGTTTCACTCTGTTTTCTGTTATATAGATAGATGTGGTTGAAACTCTAAATCAAACACGGTTTGTGCTAGCTGCTTGAAACTTGACAAAATGAAGTAGTTCTAAGTTCTATCTCTATGGTTTGTTTCCTCTTGAAGTACCCCATGCAGAGACTGGCGAAGAACACTTTCGTTTGAAAGGGGTTGCCAAGCTTCCAAAAAACTACTCGTTTGCTGAAATCTCAGCAAACATTTTTTCACCAAATCTTGATGATAATTGGTGGTAATGATCAGTTCACTAAGCCCACTTGGCTGCCCAATTTTCACTCTTCTAGGTTCAACCGTTCGTTTCCAGTAACACTTTGAATTTTTAGGTTTCACTCTGTTTTCTGCTATATAAAGAGATGTGTTTGAAACTCTAAATCAAACACGGTTCGTGCTAGCTGCTTGAAACTTGACAAAATGAAGTAGTTCTATGTTCTATCTCTATGGTTTGTTTCCTCTTGAAGTACCCCATGCAGAGACTGGCGAAAAACACTTTCGTTT
The DNA here is from genome assembly GCF_048772815.1 of Callospermophilus lateralis. Lineage (NCBI taxonomy): Eukaryota > Metazoa > Chordata > Mammalia > Rodentia > Sciuridae > Callospermophilus > Callospermophilus lateralis. Next base: position 13,273 of record NW_027517423.1, read on the forward strand.
GAAAGGGTTGCCAAGCTTCCAAAAACTCCTAGTTTGCTGAAATCTCAGCAAACATTTTTTCACCAAATCTTGATGATACTTGGTGGTAATGATCAGTTCACTAAGCCCACTTGGCTGCCCAATTTTCACTCTTCTAGGTTCAAGCGTTCGTTTCCAGTAACACTTTGAAATTTTAGGTTTCACTCTGTTTTCTGCTATATAGATAGATGTGTTTGAAACTCTAAATCAAACACGGTTTGTGCTAGCTCCTTGAAACTTGACAAAATGAAGTAGTTCTAAGTTCTATCTCTATGGTTTGTTTCCTCTTGAAGTACCCCATGCAGAGACTGGCGAAAAACACTTTCGTTTGAAAGGGGTTGCCAAGCTTCCAAAAAACTCCTAGTTTGCTGAAATCTCAGCAAACATTTTTTCACCAAACCTTGATGATACTTGGTGGTAATGATCAGTTCACTAAGCCCACTTGGCTGCCCAATTTTCACTCTTCTAGGTTCAAGCGTTCGTTTCCAGTAACACTTTGAAATTTTAGGTTTCACTCTGTTTTCTGCTATATAGATAGATGTGTTTGAAACTCTAAATCAAACACGGTTTGTGCTAGCTCCTTGAAACTTGACAAAATGAAGTAGTTCTAAGTTCTATCTCTATGGTTTGTTTCCTCTTGAAGTACCCCATGCAGAGACTGGCGAAAAACACTTTCGTTTGAAAGGGGTTGCCAAGCTTCCAAAAAACTACTAGTTTGCTGAAATCTCAGCAAACATTTTTTCACCAAATCTTGATGACACTTGGTGGTAATGATCAGTTCACTAATCCCACTTGGCTGCCCAACTTTCACTCTTCTAGGTTCAAGCGTTCGTTTCCAGTAATAGTTTGAATTTTTGGGTTTCACTCTGTTTTCTGTTATATAGATAGATGTGTTTGAAACTCTAAATCAAACACGGTTTGTGCTAGCTCCTTGAAACTTGACAAAATGAAGTAGTTCTAAGTTCTATCTCTCTGGTTTGTTTCCTCTTGAAGTACCCCATGCAGAGACTGGCGAAAAACACTTTCGTTTGAAAGGGGTTGCCAAGCTTCCAAAAAACTACTAGTTTACTGAAATCTCAGCAAACATTTTTTCACCAAATCTTGATGATACTTGGTGGTAATGATCAGTTCACTAATCCCATTTGGCTGCCCAACTTTCACTCTTCTAGGTTCAAGCGTTCGTTTCCAGTAACAGTTTGAATTTTTAGGTTTCACTCTGTTTTCTGCTATATAGATAGATGTGTTTGAAACTCTAAATCAAACACGGTTTGTGCTAGCTCCGTGAAACTTGACAAAATGAAGTAGTTCTAAGTTCTATCTCTATGGTTTGTTTCCTCTTGAAGTACCCCATGCAGAGACTGGCGAAGAACACTTTCGTGTGAAAGGGGTTGCCAAGCTTCCAAAAAACTACTCGTTTGCTGAAATCTCAGCAAACATTTTTTTCACCAAATCTTGATGATACTTGGTGGTAATGATCAGTTCACTAATCCCACTTGGCTGCCCAACTTTCACTCTTCTAGGTTTCAAGCGTTCGTTTCCAGTAACAGTTTGAATTTTTAGGTTTCACTCTGTTTTCTGTTATATAGATAGATGTGTTTGAAACTCTAAATCAAACACGGTTTGTGCTAACTCCGTGAAACTTGACAAAATGAAGTAGTTCTAAGTTCTATTTCTATGGTTTGTTTCCTCTTGAAGTACCCCATGCAGAGACTGGCGAAGAACACTTTCGTTTGAAAGGGGTTGCCAATCTTGCAAAAAACTCCTCGTTTGCTGAAATCTCAGCAAACATTTTTCACCAAATCTTGATGATACTTGGTGGTAATGATCAGTTCACTAAGCCCACTTGGATGCCCAATTTTCACTCTTCTAGGTTCAAGCGTTCGTTTCCAGTAACACTTTGAAATTTTAGGTTTCACTCTGTTTTCTGCTATATAGATAGATGTGTTTGAAACTCCAAATCAAACACGGTTTGTGCTAGCTCCTTGAAACTTGACAAATTAAGTAGTTGTAAGTTCTATCCCTATGGTTTGTTTCCTCTTGAAGTACCCCATGCAGAGACTGGCGAAAAACACTTTTGTTTGAAAGGGGTTGCCAAGCTTCCAAAAAACTACTAGTTTGCTGAAATCTCAGCAAACATTTTTTTTCACCAAATCTTGATGATACTTGCTGGTAATGATCAGTTCACTAATCCCACTTGGCTGCCCAACTTTACTTCTTCTAGGTTCAAGCGTTCGTTTCCAGTAACATTTTGAATTTTTGGGTTTCACTCTGTTTTCTGTTATATAGATAGATGTGTTTGAAACTCTAAATCAAACACGGTTTGTGCTAGCTCCGTGAAACTTGACAAAATGAAGTAGTTCTAAGTTCTATCTCTATGGTTTGTTTCCTCTTGAAGTACCCCATGCAGAGACTGGCGAAGAACACTTTCGTTTGAAAGGGGTTGCCAAGCTTCCAAAAAACTACTAGTTTGCTGAAATCTCAGCAAACATTTTTTCACCAAATCTTGATGATACTTGGTGGTAATGATCAGTTCACTAAGCCCACTTGGCTGCCCAATTTTTACTCTTCTAGGTTCAAGCGTTCGTTTCCAGTAACAGTTTGAATTTTTAGGTTTCACTCTGTTTTCTGTTATATAGATAGATGTGTTTGAAACTCTAAATCAAACACGGTTTGTGCTAGCTCCTTGTAACTTGACAAAATGAAGTAGTTCTAAGGTCTATCTCTATGGTATGTTTCCTCTTTAAGTACCCCATGCAGAGACTGGCGAAAAACACTTTCGTTTGAAAGGTGTTGCAAAGCTTCCAAAAAACTACTAGTTTGCTGAAATCTCAGCAAACATTTTTTCACCAAATCTTGATGATACTTGGTGGTAATGATCAGTTCACTAATCCCACTTGGCTGCCCAACTTTCACTCTTCTAGGTTCAAGCGTTCGTTTCCAGTAACAGTTTGAATTTTTAGGTTTCACTCTGTTTTCTGCTATATAGATAGATGTGTTTGAAACTCTAAATCAAACACGGTTTGTGCTAGCTCCGTGAAACTTGACAAAATGAAGTAGTTCTAGGTTCTATCTCTATGGTTTGTTTCCTCTTTAAGTACCCCATGCAGAGACTGGCGAAGAACACTTTCGTTTGAAAGGGGTTGCCAAGCTTCCAAAAACTACTCGTTTGCTGAAATCTCAGCAAATATTTTTTCACCAAATCTTGATGATACTTGGTGGTAATGATCAGTTCACTAAGCCCAGTTGGATGCCCAATTTTCACTCTTCTAGGTTCAAGCGTTCGTTTCCAGTAACACTTTGAAATTTTAGGTTTCACTCTGTTTTCTGCTATATAGATAGATGTGTTTGAAACTCTAAATCAAACACGGTTTGTGCTAGCTCCGTGAAACTTGACAAAATGAAGTAGTTCTAAGTTCTATCTCTATGGTTTGTTTCCTCTTGAAGTACCCCATGCAGAGACTGGCGAAGAACACTTTCGTTTGAAAGCGGTTGCCAAGCTTCCAAAAAACTTCTCGTTTGCTGAAATCTCAGCAAACATTTTTTCACCAAATCTTGATGATACTTGGTGGTAATGATCAGGTCACTAAGCCCACTTGGCTGCCCAATTTTCACTCTTCTAGGTTCAAGCGTTCGTTTCCAGTAACACTTTGAATTTTTAGGTTTCACTCTGTTTTCTGTTATATAGATAGATGTGTTTGAAACTCTAAATCAAACACGGTTTGTGCTAGCTCCTTGAAACTTGACAAAAGAAGTAGTTCTAAGTTCTATCTCTATGGTTTGTTTCCTCTTGAAGTACCCCATGCAGAGACTGGCGAAAAACACTTTCGTTTGAAAGGGGTTGCCAAGCTTCCAAAAAACTACTAGTTTGCTGAAATCTCAGCAAACATTTTTTCACCAAATCTTGATGATACTTGGTGGTAATGATCAGTTCACTAAGCCCACTTGGCTGCCCAACTTTCACTCTTCTAGGTTCAAGCGTTCGTTCCAGTAACAGTTTGAATTTTTAGGTTTCACTCTGTTTTCTGTTATATAGATAGATGTGTTTGAAACTCTAAATCAAACACGGTTTGTGCTAGCTCGTGAAACTTGACAAAATGAAGTAGTTCTAAGTTCTATCTCTATGGTTTGTTTCCTCTTGAAGTACCCCATGCAGAGACTGGCGAAGAACACTTTCGTTTGAAAGGGTTTGCCAAGCTTCCAAAAAACTACTAGTTTGCTGAAATCTCAGCAAACATTTTTTCACCAAACCTTGATGATACTTGGTGGTAATGATCAGTTCACTAAGCCCACTTGGCTGCCCAATTTTTACTCTTCTAGGTTCAAGCGTTCGTTTCCAGTAACAGTTTGAATTTTTAGGTTTCACTCTGTTTTCTGCTATATAGATAGATGTCTTTGAAACTCTAAATCAAACACGGTTTGTGCTAGCTCCGTGAAACTTGACAAAATGAAGTAGTTCTAAGTTCTATCTCTATGGTTTGTTTCCTCTTGAAGTACCCCATGCAGAGACTGGCGAAAACACTTTCGTTTGAAAGGGGTTGCCAAGCTTCCAAAAAACTACTAGTTTGCTGAAATCTCAGCAAACATTTTTCACCAAATCTTGATGATACTTGGTGGTAATGATCAGTTCACTAAGCCCACTTGGCTGCCCAATTTTCACTCTTCTAGGTTCAAGCGTTCGTTTCCAGTAACACTTTGAAATTTTAGGTTTCACTCTGTTTTCTGCTATATAGATAGATGTGTTTGAAACTCTAAATCAAACACGGTTTGTGCTAGCTCCGTGAAACTTGACAAAATGAAGTAGTTCTAAGTTCTATCTCTATGGTTTGTTTCCACTTGAAGTACCCCATGCAGAGACTGGCGAAGAACACTTTCATTTCAAAGGGGTTGCCAAGCTTCCAAAAACTTCTCGTTTGCTGAAATCTCAGCAAACATTTTTCACCACATCTTGATGATACTTGGTGGTAATGATCAGTTCACTAAGCCCACTTGGCTGCCCAATTTTCACTCTTCTAGGTTCAAGCGTTCGTTTCCAGTAACACTTTGAATTTTTAGGTTTCACTCTGTTTTCTGTTATATAGATAGATGTGTTTGAAACTCCAAATCAAACACGGTTTGTGCTAGCTCCTTGAAACTTGACAAATTAAGTAGTTGTAAGTTCTATCTCTATGGTTTGTTTCCTCTTTAAGTACCCCATGCAGAGACTGGCGAAAAACACTTTCGTTTGAAAGGGGTTGCCAAGCTTCCAAAAAACTACTAGTTTGCTGAAATCTCAGCAAACATTTTTTCACCAAATCTTGATGATACTTGCTGGTAATGATCAGTTCACTAATCCCACTTGGCTGCCCAACTTTACTTCTTCTAGGTTCAAGCGTTCGTTTCCAGTAACATTTTGAATTTTTGGGTTTCACTCTGTTTTCTGTTATATAGATAGATGTGTTTGAAACTCTAAATCAAACACGGTTTGTGCTAGCTCCGTGAAACTTGACAAAATGAAGTAGTTCTAAGTTCTATCTCTATGGTTTGTTTCCTCTTGAAGTACCCATGCAGAGACTGGCGAAAAACACTTTCGTTTGAAAGGGGTTGCCAAGCTTCCAAAAAACTACTAGTTTGCTGAAATCTCAGCAAACATTTTTTCACCAAATCTTGATGATACTTGGTGGTAATGATCAGTTCACTAAGCCCACTTGGCTGCCCAATTTTTACTCTTTTACTCTTCTAGGTTCAAGCGTTCGTTTCCAGTAACAGTTTGAATTTTTAGGTTTCACTCTGTTTTCTGTTATATAGATAGATGTGTTTGAAACTCTAAATCAAACACGGTTTGTGCTAGCTCCTTGAAACTTGACAAAATGAAGTAGTTCTAAGGTCTATCTCTATGGTATGTTTCCTCTTGAAGTACCCCATGCAGAGACTGGCGAAAAACACTTTCGTTTGAAAGGTGTTGCCAAGCTTCCAAAAAACTACTAGTTTGCTGAAATCTCAGCAAACATTTTTTCACCAAATCTTGATGATACTTGGTGGTAATGATCAGTTCACTAATCCCACTTGGCTGCCCAACTTTCACTCTTCTAGGCTCAAGCGTTCGTTTCCAGTAACAGTTTGAATTTTTAGGTTTCACTCTGTTTTCTGCTATATAGATAGATGTGTTTGAAACTCTAAATCAAACACGGTTTGTGCTAGCTCCGTGAAACTTGACAAAATGAAGTAGTTCTAAGTTCTATCTCTATGGTTTGTTTCCTCTTTAAGTACCCCATGCAGAGACTGGCGAAGAACACTTTCGTTTGAAAGGGGTTGCCAAGCTTCCAAAAAACTACTCGTTTGCTGAAATCTCAGCAAATATTTTTTCACCAAATCTTGATGATACTTGGTGGTAATGATCAGTTCACTAAGCCCAGTTGGATGCCCAATTTTCACTCTTCTAGGTTCAAGCGTTCGTTTCCAGTAACACTTTGAAATTTTAGGTTTCACTCTGTTTTCTGCTATATAGATAGATGTGTTTGAAACTCTAAATCAAACACGGTTTGTGCTAGCTCCGTGAAACTTGACAAAATGAAGTAGTTCTAAGTTCTATCTCTATGGTTTGTTTCCTCTTGAAGTACCCCATGCAGAGACTGGCGAAGAACACTTTCGTTTGAAAGGGGTTGCCAAGCTTCCAAAAAACTTCTCGGTTGCTGAAATCTCAGCAAACATTTTTTCACCAAATCTTGATGATACTTGGTGGTAATGATCAGTTCACTAAGCCCACTTGGCTGCCCAACTTTCACTCTTCTAGGTTCAAGCGTTCGTTTCCAGTAACAGTTTGAATTTTAGGTTTCACTCTGTTTTCTGTTATATAGATAGATGTGTTTGAAACTCTAAATCAAACACGGTTTGTGCTAGCTCCTTGAAACTTGACAAAATGAAGTAGTTCTAAGTTCTATCTCTATGGTTTGTTTCCTCTTGAAGTACCCCATGCAGAGACTGGCGAAAAACACTTTCGTTTGAAAGGGGTTGCCAAGCTTCCAAAAAACTACTAGTTTGCTGAAATCTCAGCAAACATTTTTTCACCAAATCTTGATGATACTTGGTGGTAATGATCAGTTCACTAAGCCCACTTGGCTGCCCAACTTTCACACTTCTAGGTTCAAGCGTTCGTTTCCAGTAACAGTTTGAATTTTTAGGTTTCACTCTGTTTTCTGTTATATAGATAGATGTGTTTGAAACTCTAAATCAAACACGGTTTGTGCTAGCTCCGTGAAACTTGACAAAATGAAGTAGTTCTAAGTTCTATCTCTATGGTTTGTTTCCTCTTGAAGTACCCCATGCAGAGACTGGCGAAGAACTCTTTCGTTTGAATCTGGTTGCCAAGCTTCCAAAAAACTACTAGTTTGCTGAAATCTCAGCAAACATTTTTTCACCAAACCTTGATGATACTTGGTGGTAATGATCAGTTCACTAAGCCCACTTGGCTGCCCAATTTTTACTCTTCTAGGTTCAAGAGTTCGTTTCCAGTAACAGTTTCAATTTTTAGGTTTCACTCTGTTTTCTGCTATATAGATAGATGTCTTTGAAACTCTAAATCAAACACGGTTTGTGCTAGCTCCGTGAAACTTGACAAAATGAAGTAGTTCTAAGTTCTATCTCTATGGTTTGTTTCCTCTTGAAGTACCCCATGCAGAGACTGGCGAAGAACACTTTCGTTTGAAAGGGGTTGCCAAGCTTCCAAAAAACTACTAGTTTGCTGAAATCTCAGCAAACATTTTTTCACCAAATCTTGATGATACTTGGTGGTAATGATCAGTTCACTAATCCCACTTGGCTGCCCAACTTTCACTCTTCTAGGCTCAAGCGTTCGTTTCCAGTAACAGTTTGAATTTTTAGGTTTCACTCTGTTTTCTGCTATATAGATAGATGTGTTTGAAACTCTAAATCAAACACGGTTTGTGCTAGCAACGTGAAACTTGACAAAATGAAGTAGTTCTAAGTTCTATCTCTATGGTTTGTTTCCTCTTTAAGTACCCAATGCAGAGACTGGCGAAGAACACTTTCGTTTGAAAGGGGTTGCCAAGCTTCCAAAAAACTACTCGTTTGCTGAAATCTCAGCAAACATTTTTTCACCAAATCTTGATGATACTTGGTGGTAATGATCAGTTCACTAAGCCCAGTTGGATGCCCAATTTTCACTCTTCTAGGTTCAAGCGTTCGTTTCCAGTAACACTTTGAAATTTTAGGTTTCACTCTGTTTTCTGCTATATAGATAGATGTGTTTGAAACTCTAAATCAAACACGGTTTGTGCTAGCTCCGTGAAACTTGACAAAATGAAGTAGTTCTAAGTTCTATCTCTATGGTTTGTTTCCTCTTGAAGTACCCCATGCAGAGACTGGCGAAGAACACTTTCGTTTGAAAGGGGTTGCCAAGCTTCCAAAAAACTTCTCGTTTGCTGAAATCTCAGCAAACATTTTTTCACCAAATCTTGATGATACTTGGTGGTAATGATCAGTTCACTAATCCAACTTGGCTGCCCAATTTTCACTCTTCTAGGTTCAAGCGTTCGTTTCCAGTAACACTTTGAATTTTTAGGTTTCACTCTGTTTTCTGTTATATAGATAGATGTGTTTGAAACTCCAAATCAAACACGGTTTGTGCTAGCTCCTTGAAACTTGACAAATTAAGTAGTTGTAAGTTCTATCTCTATGGTTTGTTTCCTCTTGAAGTACCCCATGCAGAGACTGGCGAAAAACACTTTCGTTTGAAAGGGGTTGCCAAGCTTCCAAAAAACTACTAGTTTGCTGAAATCTCAGCAAACATTTTTTCACCAAATCTTGATGATACTTGCTGGTAATGATCAGTTCACTAATCCCACTTGGCTGCCCAACTTTACTTCTTCTAGGTTCAAGCGTTCGTTTCCAGTAACATTTTGAATTTTTGGGTTTCACTCTGTTTTCTGTTATATAGATAGATGTGTTTGAAACTCTAAATCAAACACGGTTTGTGCTAGCTCCGTGAAACTTGACAAAATGAAGTAGTTCTAAGTTCTATCTCTATGGTTTGTTTCCTCTTGAAGTACCCCATGCAGAGACTGGCGAAGAACACTTTCGTTTGAAAGGGGTTGCCAAGCTTCCAAAAAACTACTAGTTTGCTGAAATCTCAGCAAACATTTTTTCACCAAATCTTGATGATACTTGGTGGTAATGATCAGTTCACTAATCCCACTTGGCTGCCCAACTTTCACTCTTCTAGGCTCAAGCGTTCGTTTCCAGTAACAGTTTGAATTTTTAGGTTTCACTCTGTTTTCTGCTATATAGATAGATGTGTTTGAAACTCTAAATCAAACACGGTTTGTGCTAGCAACGTGAAACTTGACAAAATGAAGTAGTTCTAAGTTCTATCTCTATGGTTTGTTTCCTCTTTAAGTACCCCATGCAGAGACTGGCGAAGAACACTTTCGTTTGAAAGGGGTTGCCAAGCTTCCAAAAAACTACTCGTTTGCTGAAATCTCAGCAAACATTTTTTCACCAAATCTTGATGATACTTGGTGGTAATGATCAGTTCACTAAGCCCAGTTGGATGCCCAATTTTCACTCTTCTAGGTTCAAGCGTTCGTTTCCAGTAACACTTTGAAATTTTAGGTTTCACTCTGTTTTCTGCTATATAGATAGATGTGTTTGAAACTCTAAATCAAACACGGTTTGTGCTAGCTCCGTGAAACTTGACAAAATGAAGTAGTTCTAAGTTCTATCTCTATGGTTTGTTTCCTCTTGAAGTACCCCATGCAGAGACTGGCGAAGAACACTTTCGTTTGAAAGGGGTTGCCAAGCTTCCAAAAAACTTCTCGTTTGCTGAAATCTCAGCAAACATTTTTTCACCAAATCTTGATGATACTTGGTGGTAATGATCAGTTCACTAAGCCCACTTGGCTGCCCAATTTTCACTCTTCTAGGTTCAAGCGTTTGTTTCCAGTAACACTTTGAATTTTTAGGTTTCACTCTGTTTTCTGTTATATAGATAGATGTGTTTGAAACTCTAAATCAAACACGGTTTGTGCTAGCTCCTTGAAACTTGACAAAATGAAGTAGTTCTAAGTTCTATCTCTATGGTTTGTTTCCTCTTGAAGTACCCCATGCAGAGACTGGCGAAAAACACTTTCGTTTGAAAGGGGTTGCCAAGCTTCCAAAAAACTACTAGTTTGCTGAAATCTCAGCAAACATTTTTTCACCAAATCTTGATCATACTTGGGGGTAATGATCAGTTCACTAAGCCCACTTGGCTGCCCAACTTTCACTCTTCTAGGTTCAAGCGTTCGTTTCCAGTAACAGTTTGAATTTTTAGGTTTCACTCTGTTTTCTGTTATATAGATAGATGTGTTTGAAACTCTAAATCAAACACGGTTTGTGCTAGCTCCGTGAAACTTGACAAAATGAAGTAGTTCTAAGTTCTATCTCTATGGTTTGTTTCCTCTTGAAGTACCCCATGCAGAGACTGGCGAAGAACACTTTCGTTTGAAAGGGGTTGCCAAGCTTCCAAAAAACTACTAGTTTGCTGAAATCTCAGCAAACATTTTTTCACCAAACCTTGATGATACTTGGTGGTAATGATCAGTTCACTAAGCCCACTTGGCTGCCCAATTTTTACTCTTCTAGGTTCAAGCGTTCGTTTCCAGTAACAGTTTGAATTTTTAGGTTTCACTCTGTTTTCTGCTATATAGATAGATGTCTTTGAAACTCTAAATCAAACACGGTTTGTGCTAGCTCCGTGAAACTTGACAAAATGAAGTAGTTCTAAGTTCTATCTCTATGGTTTGTTTCCTCTTGAAGTACCCCATGCAGAGACTGGCGAAAAACACTTTCGTTTGAAAGGGGTTGCCAAGCTTCCAAAAAACTACTAGTTTGCTGAAATCTCAGCAAACATTTTTTCACCAAATCTTGATGATACTTGGTGGTAATGATCAGTTCACTAAGCCTACTTGGCTGCCCAATTTTCACTCTTCTAGGTTCAAGCGTTCGTTTCCAGTAACACTTTGAAATTTTAGGTTTCACTCTGTTTTCTGCTATATAGATAGATGTGTTTGAAACTCTAAATCAAACACGGTTTGTGCTAGCTCCGTGAAACTTGACAAAATGAAGTAGTTCTAAGTTCTATCTCTATGGTTTGTTTCCACTTGAAGTACCCCATGCAGAGACTGGCGAAGAACACTTTCATTTGAAAGGGGTTGCCAAGCTTCCAAAAAACTTCTCGTTTGCTGAAATCTCAGCAAATATTTTTTCACCACATCTTGATGATACTTGGTGGTAATGATCAGTTCACTAAGCCCACTTGGCTGCCCAATTTTCACTCTTCTAGGTTCAAGCGTTCGTTTCCAGTAACACTTTGAATTTTTAGGTTTCACTCTGTTTTCTGTTATATAGATAGATGTGTTTGAAACTCCAAATCAAACACGGTTTGTGCTAGCTCCTTGAAACTTGACAAATTAAGTAGTTGTAAGTTCTATCTCTATGGTTTGTTTCCTCTTGAAGTACCCCATGCAGAGGCTGGCGAAAAACACTTTCGTTTGAAAGGGGTTGCCAAGCTTCCAAAAAACTACTAGTTTGCTGAAATCTCAGCAAATATTTTTTCACCAAATCTTGATGATACTTGGTGGTAATGATCAGTTCACTAATCCCACTTGGCTGCCCAACTTTACTTCTTCTAGGTTCAAGCGTTCGTTTCCAGTAACAGTTTGAATTTTTGGGTTTCACTCTGTTTTCTGTTATATAGATAGATGTGTTTGAAACTCTAAATCAAACACGGTTTGTGCTGGCTCCGTGAAACTTGACAAAATGAAGTAGTTCTAAGTTCTATCTCTATGGTTTGTTTCCTCTTGAAGTACCCCATGCAGAGACTGGCGAAGAACACTTTCATTTGAAAGGGGTTGCCAAGCTTCCAAAAAACTACTAGTTTGCTGAAATCTCAGCAAACATTTTTTCACCAAATCTTGATGATACTTGGTGGTAATGATCAGTTAACTAAGCCCACTTGGCTGCCCAATTTTCACTCTTCTAGGTTCAAGCGTTCGTTTCCAGTAACACTTTGAATTTTTAGGTTTCACTCTGTTTTCTGCTATATAGATAGATGTGTTTGAAACTCTAAATCAAACACGGTTTGTGCTAGCTGCTTGAAATTTGACAAAATGAAGTAGTTCTAAGTTCTATCTCTATGGTTTGTTTCCTCTTGAAGTACCCCATGCAGAGACTGGCGAAAAACACTTTCGTTTGAAAGGGGTTGCCAAGCTTCCAAAAAACTACTAGTTTGCTGAAATCTCAGCAAACATTTTTTCACCAAATCTTGATGATACTTGGTGGTAATGATCAGTTCACTAAGCCCACTTGGCTGCCCAACTTTCACTCTTCTAGGTTCAAGCGTTCGTTTCCAGTAACAGTTTGAATTTTTAGGTTTCACTCTGTTTTCTGTTATATAGATAGATGTGTTTGAAACTCTAAATCAAACACGGTTTGTGCTAGCTCCGTGAAACTTGACAAAATGAAGTAGTTCTAAGTTCTATCTCTATGGTTTGTTTCCTCTTGAAGTACCCCATGCAGAGACTGGCGAAGAACACTTTCGTTTGAAAGGGGTTGCCAAGCTTCCAAAAAACTACTAGTTTGCTGAAATCTCAGCAAACATTTTTTCACCAAACCTTGATGATACTTGGTGGTAATGATCAGTTCACTAAGCCCACTTGGCTGCCCAATTTTTACTCTTCTAGGTTCAAGCGTTCGTTTCCAGTAACAGTTTGAATTTTTAGGTTTCACTCTGTTTTCTGCTATATAGATAGATGTCTTTGAAACTCTAAATCAAACACGGTTTGTGCTAGCTCCGTGAAACTTGACAAAATGAAGTAGTTCTAAGTTCTATCTCTATGGTTTGTTTCCTCTTGAAGTACCCCATGCAGAGACTGGCGAAAAACACTTTCGTGTGAAAGGGGTTGCCAAGCTTCCAAAAAACTACTAGTTTGCTGAAATCTCAGCAAACATTTTTTCACCAAATCTTGATGATACTTGGTGGTAATGATCAGTTCACTAAGCCCACTTGGCTGCCCAATTTTCACTCTTCTAGGTTCAAGCGTTCGTTTCCAGTAACACTTTGAAATTTTAGGTTTCACTCTGTTTTCTGCTATATAGATAGATGTGTTTGAAACTCTAAATCAAACACGGTTTGTGCTAGCTCCGTGAAACTTGACAAAATGAAGTAGTTCTAAGTTCTATCTCTATGGTTTGTTTCCACTTGAAGTACCCCATGCAGAGACTGGCGAAGAACACTTTCATTTGAAAGGGGTTGCCAAGCTTCCAAAAAAACTTCTCGTTTGCTGAAATCTCAGCAAATATTTTTTCACCACATCTTGATGATACTTGGTGGTAATGATCAGTTCACTAAGCCCACTTGGCTGCCCAATTTTCACTCTTCTAGGTTCAAGCGTTCGTTTCCAGTAACACTTTGAATTTTTAGGTTTCACTCTGTTTTCTGTTATATAGATAGATGTGTTTGAAACTCCAAATCAAACACGGTTTGTGCTAGCTCCTTGAAACTTGACAAATTAAGTAGTTGTAAGTTCTATCTCTATGGTTTGTTTCCTCTTGAAGTACCCCATGCAGAGGCTGGCGAAAAACACTTTCGTTTGAAAGGGGTTGCCAAGCTTCCAAAAAACTACTAGTTTGCTGAAATCTCAGCAAACATTTTTTCACCAAATCTTGATGATACTTGGTGGTAATGATCAGTTCACTAATCCCACTTGGCTGCCCAACTTTACTTCTTCTAGGTTCAAGCGTTCGTTTCCAGTAACAGTTTGAATTTTTGGGTTTCACTCTGTTTTCTGTTATATAGATAGATGTGTTTGAAACTCTAAATCAAACACGGTTTGTGCTGGCTCCGTGAAACTTGACAAAATGAAGTAGTTCTAAGTTCTATCTCTATGGTTTGTTTCCTCTTGAAGTACCCCATGCAGAGACTGGCGAAGAACACTTTCGTTTGAAAGGGGTTGCCAAGCTTCCAAAAAACTACTCGTTTGCTGAAATCTCAGCAAACATTTTTTCACCAAATCTTGATGATACTTGGTGGTAATGATCAGTTCACTAAGCCCACTTGGCTGCCCAATTTTCACTCTTCTAGGTTCAAGCGTTCGTTTCCAGTAACACTTTGAATTTTTAGGTTTCACTCTGTTTTCTGCTATATAGATAGATGTGTTTGAAACTCTAAATCAAACACGGTTTGTGCTAGCTGCTTGAAACTTGACAAAATGAAGTAGTTCTAAGTTCTATCTCTATGGTTTGTTTCCTCTTGAAGTACCCCATGCAGAGACTGGCGAAGAACACTTTCGTTTGAAAGGGGTTGCCAAGCTTCCAAAAAACTACTAGTTTGCTGAAATCTCAGCAAACATTTTTTCACCAAACCTTGATGATACTTGGTGGTAATGATCAGTTCACTAAGCCCACTTGGCTGCCCAATTTTTACTCTTCTAGGTTCAAGCGTTCGTTTCCAGTAACAGTTTGAATTTTTAGGTTTCACTCTGTTTTCTGCTATATAGATAGATGTCTTTGAAACTCTAAATCAAACACGGTTTGTGCTAGCTCCGTGAAACTTGACAAAATGAAGTAGTTCTAAGTTCTATCTCTATGGTTTGTTTCCTCTTGAAGTACCCCATGCAGAGACTGGCGAAAAACACTTTCGTGTGAAAGGGGTTGCCAAGCTTCCAAAAAACTACTAGTTTGCTGAAATCTCAGCAAACATTTTTTCACCAAATCTTGATGATACTTGGTGGTAATGATCAGTTCACTAAGCCCACTTGGCTGCCCAATTTTCACTCTTCTAGGTTCAAGCGTTCGTTTCCAGTAACACTTTGAAATTTTAGGTTTCACTCTGTTTTCTGCTATATAGATAGATGTGTTTGAAACTCTAAATCAAACACGGTTTGTGCTAGCTCCGTGAAACTTGACAAAATGAAGTAGTTCTAAGTTCTATCTCTATGGTTTGTTTCCAATTGAAGTACCCCATGCAGAGACTGGCGAAGAACACTTTCATTTGAAAGGGGTTGCCAAGCTTCCAAAAAAACTTCTCGTTTGCTGAAATCTCAGCAAATATTTTTTCACCACATCTTGATGATACTTGGTGGTAATGATCAGTTCACTAAGCCCACTTGGCTGCCCAATTTTCACTCTTCTAGGTTCAAGCGTTCGTTTCCAGTAACACTTTGAATTTTTAGGTTTCACTCTGTTTTCTGTTATATAGATAGATGTGTTTGAAACTCCAAATCAAACACGGTTTGTGCTAGCTCCTTGAAACTTGACAAATTAAGTAGTTGTAAGTTCTATCTCTATGGTTTGTTTCCTCTTGAAGTACCCCATGCAGAGGCTGGCGAAAAACACTTTCGTTTGAAAGGGGTTGCCAAGCTTCCAAAAAACTACTAGTTTGCTGAAATCTCAGCAAACATTTTTTCACCAAATCTTGATGATACTTGGTGGTAATGATCAGTTCACTAATCCCACTTGGCTGCCCAACTTTACTTCTTCTAGGTTCAAGCGTTCGTTTCCAGTAACAGTTTGAATTTTTGGGTTTCACTCTGTTTTCTGTTATATAGATAGATGTGTTTGAAACTCTAAATCAAACACGGTTTGTGCTGGCTCCGTGAAACTTGACAAAATGAAGTAGTTCTAAGTTCTATCTCTATGGTTTGTTTCCTCTTGAAGTACCCCATGCAGAGACTGGCGAAGAACACTTTCGTTTGAAAGGGGTTGCCAAGCTTCCAAAAAACTACTCGTTTGCTGAAATCTCAGCAAACATTTTTTCACCAAATCTTGATGATACTTGGTGGTAATGATCAGTTCACTAATCCCACTTGGCTGCCCAATTTTCACTCTTCTAGGTTCAAGCGTTCGTTTCCAGTAACACTTTGAATTTTTAGGTTTCACTCTGTTTTCTGCTATATAGATAGATGTGTTTGAAACTCTAAATCAAACACGGTTTGTGCTAGCTGCTTGAAACTTGACAAAATGAAGTAGTTCTAAGTTCTATCTCTATGGTTTGTTTCCTCTTGAAGTACCCCATGCAGAGACTGGCGAAGAACACTTTCGTTTGAGAGGGGTTGCCAAGCTTCCAAAAAACTACTAGTTTGCTGAAATCTCAGCAAACATTTTTTCACCAATTCTTGATGATACTTGGTGGTAATGATCAGTTCACTATTCCCACTTGGCTGCCCAACTTTCACTCTTCTAGGTTCAAGCGTTCGTTTCCAGTAACAGTTTGAATTTTTAGGTTTCACTCTGTTTTCTGTTATATACAAAGATGTGTTTGAAACTCTAAATCAAACACGGTTTGTGCTAGCTCCTTGAAACTTGACAAAATGAAGTAGTTCTAAGTTCTATCTCTATGGTTTGTTTCCTCTTGAAGTACCCCATGCAGAGACTGGCGAAAAACACTTTCGTTTGAAAGGGGTTGCCAAGCTTCCAAAAAACTTCTAGTTTGCTGAAATCTCAGCAAACATTTTTTCACCAAATCTTGATGATACTTGGTGGTAATGATCAGTTCACTAATCCCACTTGGCTGCCCAACTTTCACTCTTCTAGGTTCAAGCGTTTGTTTCCAGTAACAGTTTGAATTTTTAGGTTTCACTCTGTTTTCTGCTATATAGATAGATGTCTTTGAAACTCTAAATCAAACACGGTTTGTGCTAGCTCCGTGAAACTTGACAAAATGAAGTAGTTCTAAGTTCTATCTCTATGGTTTGTTTCCTCTTGAAGTACCCCATGCAGACACTGGCGAAGAACACTTTCGTTTGAAAGGGGTTGCCAAGCTTCCAAAAAACTACTCGTTTGCTGAAATCTCAGCAAACTTTTTTTCACCAAATCTTGATGATACTTGGTGGTAATGATCAGTTCACTAAGCCACTTGGCTGCCCAACTTTCACTCTTCTAGGTTCAGGCGTTCGTTTCCAGTAACACTTTGAAATTTTAGGTTTCACTCTGTTTTCTGCTATATAGATAGATGTGTTTGAAACTCTAAATCAAACACGGTTTGTGCTAGCTCCGTGAAACTTGACAAAATGAAGTAGTTCTAAGTTCTATCTCTATGGCTTGTTTCCTCTTGAAGTACCCCATGCAGAGACTGGAGAAGAACACTTTCATTTGAAAGGGGTTGCCAAGCTTCCAAAAAACTTCTCGTTTGCTGAAATCTCAGCAAACATTTTTTCACCAAATCTTGATGATACTTGGTGGTAATGATCAGTTCACTAAGCCCACTTGGCTGCCCAATTTTCACTCTTCTAGGTTCAAGCATTCGTTTCCAATAACACTTTGAATTTTTAGGTTTCACTCTGTTTTCTGCTATATAGATAGATGTGTTTGAAACTCTAAATCAAACACGGTTTGTGCTAGCTCCGTGAAACTTGACAAAATGAAGTAGTTCTAAGTTCTATCTCTATGGTTTGTTTCCTCTTGAAGTACCCCATGCAGAGACTAGCGAAGAACACTTTCGTTTGAAAGGGGTTGCCAAGCTTCCAAAAAACTACTCGTTTGCTGAAATCTCAGCAAACATTTTTTCACCAAATCTTGATGATACTTGGTGGTAATGATCAGTTCACTAATCCCACTTGGCTGCCCAATTTCACTCTTCTAGGTTCAAGCGTTCGTTTCCAGTAACACTTAGAATTTTTAGGTTTCACTCTGTTTTCTGCTATATAGATAGATGTGTTTGAAACTCTAAATCAAACACGGTTTGTGCTAGCTCCGTGAAACTTGACAAAATGAAGTAGTTCTAAGTTCTATCTCTATGGTTTGTTTCCTCTTGATGTACCCCATGCAGAGACTGGCGAAAAACACTTTCGTTTGAAAGGGGTTGCCAAGCT
Source organism: Callospermophilus lateralis (assembly GCF_048772815.1). Classification (NCBI taxonomy): domain Eukaryota; kingdom Metazoa; phylum Chordata; class Mammalia; order Rodentia; family Sciuridae; genus Callospermophilus; species Callospermophilus lateralis. Next base: position 31,134 of record NW_027517423.1, read on the forward strand.
TCCAAAAAACTACTAGTTTGCTGAAATCTCAGCAAACATTTTTTCACCAAATCTTGATGATACTTGGTGGTAATGATCAGTTCACTAATCCCACTTGGCTGCCCAACTTTCACTCTTCTAGGTTCAAGCGTTCGTTTCCAGTAACACTTTGAATTTTTAGGTTTCACTCTGTTTTCTGTTATATAGATAGATGTGTTTGAAACTCTAAATCAAACACGGTTTGTGCTAGCTCCTTGAAACTTGACAAAATGAAGTAGTTCTAAGTTCTATCTCTATGGTTTGTTTCCTCTTCAAGTACCCTATGCAGAGACTGGCGAAAAACACTTTCGTTTGAAAGGGGTTGCCAATCTTCCAAAAAACTACTAGTTTGCTGAAATCTCAGCAAACATTTTTTCACCAAATCTTGATGATACTTGGTGGTAATGATCAGTTCACTAATCCCACTTGGCTGCCCAACTTTCACTCTTCTAGGTTCAAGCGTTCGTTTCCAGTAACAGTTTGAATTTTTAGGTTTCACTCTGTTTTCTGCTAAATAGATAGATGTCTTTGAAACTCTAAATCAAACACGGTTTGTGCTAGCTCCGTGAAACTTGACAAAATGAAGTAGTTCTAAGTTCTATCTCTATGGTTTGTTTCCTCTTGAAGTACCCCATGCAGAGACTGGCGAAAAACACTTTCGTTTGAAAGGGGTTGCCAAGCTTCCAAAAAACTACTAGTTTGCTGAAATCTCAGCAAACATTTTTTCACCAAATCTTGATGATACTTGGTGGTAATGATCAGTTCACTAATCCACTTGGCTGCCCAACTTTCACTCTTCTAGGTTCAAGCATTCGTTTCCAGTAACAGTTTGAATTTTTAGGTTTCACTGTGTTTTCCGCTATATAGATAGATGTGTTTGAAACTCTAAATCAAACACGGTTTGTGCTAGCTCCGTGAAACTTGACAAAATGAAGTAGTTCTAAGTTCTATCTCTATGGTTTGTTTCCTCTTGAAGTACCCCATGCAGAGACTGGCGAAGAACACTTTCGTTTGAAAGGGGTTGCCAAGTTTCCAAAAAAGTACTCGTTTGCTGAAATCTCAGCAAACATTTTTCCACCAAATCTTGATGATACTTGGTGGTAATGATCAGTTCACTAAGCCCACTTGGCTGCCCAACTTTCACTCTTCTAGGTTCAAGCGTTCGTTTCCCGTAACACTTTGAAATTTTAGGTTTCACTCTGTTTTCTGCTATATAGATAGATGTGTTTGAAACTCTAAATCAAACACGGTTTTGTGCTAGCTCCGTGAAACTTGACAAAATGAAGTAGTTCTAAGTTCTATCTCTATGGTTTGTTTCTCTCTTGAAGTACCCCATGCAGAGACTGGCGAAGAACACTTTCATTTGAAAGGGGTTGCCAAGCTTCCAAAAAACTTCTCGTTTGCTGAAATCTCAGCAAACATTTTTCACCAAATCTTGATGATACTTGGTGGTAATGATCAGTTCACTAATCCCACTTGGCTGCCTAATTTTCACTCTTCTAGGTTCAAGCGTTCGTTTCCAGTAACACTTTGAATTTTTAGGTTTCACTCTGTTTTCTGTTATATAGATAGATGTGTTTGAAACTCTAAATCAAACGCGGTTTGTGCTAGCTCCGTGAAACTTGACAAAATGAAGTAGTTCTAATTTCTATCTCTATGGTTTGTTTCCTCTTGAAGTACCACATGCAGAGACTGGCGAAGAACACTTTCGTTTGAAAGGGGTTGCCAAGCTTCCAAAAAACTACTAGTTTGCTGAAATCTCAGCAAACATTTTTTCACCAAATCTTGATGACACTTGGTGGTAATGATCAGTTCACTAATCCCACTTGGCTGCCCAACTTTCACTCTTCTAGGTTCAAGCGTTCGTTTCCAGTAACAGTTTGAATTTTTAGGTTTCACTCTGTTTTCTGCTATATAGATAGATGTCTTTGAAACTCTTAATCAAACACGGTTTGTGCTAGCTCCGTGAAACTTGACAAAATGAAGTAGTTCTAAGTTCTATCTCTATGGTTTTTTTCCTCTTGAAGTACCCCATGCAGAGACTGGCGAAGAACACTTTCGTTTGAAAGGGGTTGCCAAGCTTCCAAAAAACTACTCGTTTGCTGAAATCTCAGCAAACATTTTTTCACCAAATCTTGATGATACTTGGTGGTAATGAACAGTTCACTAAGCCCACTTGGCTGCCCAATTTTCACTCTTCTAGGTTCAAGCGTTCGTTTCCAGTAACACTTTGAATTTTTAGGTTTCACTCTGTTTTCTGCTATACAGATAGATGTGTTTGAAACTCTAAATCAAACACGGTTTGTGCTAGCTCCGTGAAACTTGACAAAATGAAGTAGTTCTAAGTTCTATCTCTATGGTTTGTTTCCTCTTGAAGTACCCCATGCAGAGACTGGCGAAGAACACTTTCGTTTGAAAGGGGTTGCCAAGCTTCCAAAAAACTTCTCGTTTGCTGAAATCTCAGCAAACATTTTTTCACCAAATCTTGATGATACTTGGTGGTAATGATCAGTTCACTAAGCCCACTTGGCTGCCCAATTTTCACTCTTCTAGGTTCAAGCGTTCGTTTCCAGTAACACTTTGAATTTTTAGGTTTCACTCTGTTTTCTGTTATATAGATAGATGTGTTTGAAACTCTAAATCAAACACGGTTTGTGCTAGCTCCGTGAAACTTGACAAAATGAAGTAGTTCTAATTTCTATCTCTATGGTTTGTTTCCTCTTGAAGTACCCCATGCAGAGACTGGCGAAGAACACTTTCGTTTGAAAGGGGTTGCCAAGCTTCCAAAAAACTACTAGTTTGCTGAAATATCTGCAAACATTTTTTCACCAAATCTTGATGATACTTGGTGGTAATGATCAGTTCACTAATCCCACTTGGCTGCCCAACTTTCACTCTTCTAGGTTCAAGCGTTCGTTTCCAGTAACAGTTTGAATTTTTAGGTTTCACTCTGTTTTCTGCTATATAGATAGATGTCTTTGAAACTCTTAATCAAACACGGTTTGTGCTAGCTCCGTGAAACTTGACAAAATGAAGTAGTTCTAAGTTCTATCTCTATGGTTTTTTTCCTCTTGAAGTACCCCATGCAGAGACTGGCGAAGAACACTTTCGTTTGAAACGGGTTGCCAAGCTTCCAAAAAACTACTCGTTTGCTGAAATCTCAGCAAACATTTTTTCACCAAATCTTGATGATACTTGGTGGTAATGATCAGTTCACTAAGCCCACTTGGCTGCCCAATTTTCACTCTTCTAGGTTCAAGCGTTCGTTTCCAGTAACACTTTGAATTTTTAGGTTTCACTCTGTTTTCTGCTATATAGATAGATGTGTTTGAAACTCTAAATCAAACACGGTTTGTGCTAGCTCCGTGAAACTTGACAAAATGAAGTAGTTCTAAGTTCTATCTCTATGGTTTGTTTCCTCTTGAAGTACCCCATGCAGAGACTGGCGAAAAACACTTTCGTTTGAAAGGGGTTGCCAAGCTTCCAAAAAACTTCTCGTTTGCTGAAATCTCAGCAAACATTTTTTCACCAAATCTTGATGATACTTGGTGGTAATGATCAGTTCACTAAGCCCACTTGGCTACCAAATTTTCACTCTTCTAGGTTCAAGCGTTCGTTTCCAATAACACTTTGAATTTTTAGGTTTCACTCTGTTTTCTGTTATATAGATAGATGTGTTTGAAACTCTAAATCAAACACGGTTTGTGCTAGCTCCTTGAAACTTGACAAAATGAAGTAGTTCTAAGTTCTATCTCTATGGTTTGTTTGCTCTTGAAGTACCCCATGCAGAGACTGGCGAAAAACACTTTCGTTTGAAAGGGGTTGCCAAGCTTCCAAAAAACTACTCGTTTGCTGAAATCTCAGCAAATATTTTTTCACCAAATCTTGATGATACTTGGTGGTAATGATCAGTTCACTAATCCCACTTGGCTGCCCAACTTTCACTCTTCTAGGTTCAAGCGTTCGTTTCCAGTAACAGTTTGAAATTTAGGTTTCACTCTGTTTTCTGCTATATAGATAGATCTGTTTGAAACTCTAAATCAAACACGGTTTGTGCTAGCTCCGAAAAACTTGACAAAATGAAGTAGTTCTAAGTTCTATCTCTATGGTTTGTTTCCTCTTGAAGTACCCCATGCAGAGACTGGCGAAGACCACTTTCGTTTGAAAGGGGTTGCCAAGCTTCCAAAAAACTACTAGTTTGCTGAAATCTCAGCAAACATTTTTTCACCAAATCTTGATGATACTTGGTGAAAATGATCAGTTCACTAAGCCCACTTGGCTGCCCTATTTTTACTCTTCTATGTTCAAGCGTTCGTTTCCAGTAACAGTTTGAATTTTTAGGTTTCACTCTGTTTTCTGTTATATAGATAGATGTGTTTGAAACTCTAAATCAAACACGGTTTGTGCTAGCTCCGTGAAACTTGACAAAATGAAGTAGTTCTAAGTTCTATCTCTATGGTTTGTTTCCTCTTGAAGTACCCCATGCAGAGACTGGCGAAGAACACTTTCGTTTTAAAGGGGTTGCCAAGCTTCCAAAAAACTTCTCGTTTGCTGAAATCTCAGCAAACATTTTTTCACCAAATCTTGATGATACTTGGTGGTATTGATCAGTTCACTAAGCCCACGTGGCTGCCCAATTTTCACTCTTCTAGGTTCAAGCGTTCGTTTCCAGTAACACTTTGAATTTTTAGGTTTCACTCTGTTTTCTGTTATATAGATAGATGTGTTTGAAACTCTAAATCAAACACGGTTTGTCCTAGCTCCTTGAAACTTCACAAAATGAAGTAGTTGTAAGTTCTATCTCTATGGTTTGTTTCCTCTTGAAGTACCCCATGCAGAGACTGGCGAAGAACACTTTCGTTTGAAAGGGGTTGCCAAGCTTCCAAAAAACTACTAGTTTGCTGAAATCTCAGTAACATTTTTTCACCAAATCTTGATGATACTTGGTGGTAATAATCAGTTCACTAATCCCACTTGGCTGCCCAACTTTCACTCTTCTAGGTTCAAGCGTTCGTTTCCAGTAACAGTTTGAATTTTTAGGTTTCACTCTATTTTCTGCTATATAGATAGATGTCTTTGAAACTCTAAATCAAACACGGTTTGTGCTAGCTCCGTGAAACTTGACAAAATGAAGTAGTTCTATGTTCTATCTCTATGGTTTGTTTCCTCTTGAAGTACCCCATGCAGAGACTGGCGAAGAACACTTTCGTTTGAAAGGGGTTGCCAAGCTTCCAAAAAACTACTCGTTTGCTGAAATCTCAGCAAACATTTTTTCACCAAATCTTGATGATACTTGGTGGTAATGATCAGTTCACTAAGCCCACTTGGCTGCCCAATTTTCACTCTTCTAGGTTCAAGCGTTCATTTCCAGTAACACTTTGTAATTTTAGGTTTCACTCTGTTTTCTGCTATATAGATAGATGTGTTTGAAACTCTAAATCAAACACGGTTTGTGCTAGCTCCGTGAAACTTGACAAAATGAAGTAGTTCTAAGTTCTATCTCTATGGTTTGTTTCCTCTTGAAGTACCCTATGCAGAGACTGGCGAAAAACACTTTCGTTTGAAAGGGGTTGCCAAGCTTCCAAAAAACTACTAGTTTGCTGAAATATCTGCAAACATTTTTTCACCAAATCTTGATGATACTTGGTGGTAATGATCAGTTCACTAATCCCACTTGGCTGCCCAACTTTCACTCTTCTAGGTTCAAGCGTTCGTTTCCAGTAACAGTTTGAATTTTTAGGTTTCACTCTGTTTTCTGCTATATAGATAGATGTCTTTGAAACTCTAAATCAAACACGGTTTGTGCTAGCTCCGTGAAACTTGACAAAATGAAGTAGTTCTAAGTTCTATCTCTATGGTTTGTTTCCATTGAAGTACCCCATGCAGAGACTGGCGAAAAACACTTTCGTTTGAAAGGGGTTGCCAAGCTTCCAAAAAACTACTAGTTTGCTGAAATCTCAGCAAACATTTTTTCACCAAATCTTGATGATACTTGGTGGTAATGATCAGTTCACTAATCCACTTGGCTGCCCAACTTTCACTCTTCTAGGTTCAAGCATTCGTTTCCAGTAACAGTTTGAATTTTTAGGTTTCACTGTGTTTTCCGCTATATAGATAGATGTGTTTGAAACTCTAAATCAAACACGGTTTGTGCTAGCTCCGTGAAACTTGACAAAATGAAGTAGTTCTAAGTTCTATCTCTATGGTTTGTTTCCTCTTGAAGTACCCCATGCAGAGACTGGCGAAGAACACTTTCGTTTGAAAGGGGTTGCCAAGTTTCCAAAAAACTACTCGTTTGCTGAAATCTCAGCAAACATTTTTCCACCAAATCTTGATGATACTTGGTGGTAATGATCAGTTCACTAATCACACTTGGCTGCCCAACTTTCACTCTTCTAGGTTCAAGCGTTCGTTTCCCGTAACACTTTGAAATTTTAGGTTTCACTCTGTTTTCTGCTATATAGATAGATGTGTTTGAAACTCTAAATCAAACACGGTTTGTGCTAGCTCCGTGAAACTTGACAAAATGAAGTAGTTCTAAGTTCTATCTCTATGGTTTGTTTCCTCTTGAAGTACCCCATGCAGAGACTGGCGAAGAACACTTTCATTTGAAAGGGGTTGCCAAGCTTCCAAAAAACTTCTCGTTTGCTGAAATCTCAGCAAACATTTTTTCACCAAATCTTGATGATACTTGGTGGTAATGATCAGTTCACTAAGCCCACTTGGCTGCCCAATTTTCACTCTTCTAGGTTCAAGCGTTCGTTTCAAGTAACACTTTGAATTTTTAGGTTTCACTCTGTTTTCCGTTATATAGATAGATGTGTTTGAAACTCTAAATCAAACACGGTTTGTGCTAGCTCCTTGAAACTTGACAAAATGAAGTAGTTCTAAGTTCTATCTCTATGGTTTCTTTCCTCTTGAAGTACCCCATGCAGAGACTGGCGAAAAACACTTTCGTTTGAAAGGGGTTGCCAAGCTTCCAAAAAACTACTAGTTTGCTGAAATCTCAGCAAACATTTTTTCACCAAATCTTGATGATACTTGGTGGTAATGATCAGTTCACTAATCCCACTTGGCTGCCCAATTTTCACTCTTCTAGGTTCAAGCGTTCGTTTCCAGTAACAGTTTGAATTTTTAGGTTTCACTCTGTTTTCTGTTATATAGATAGATGTGTTTGAAACTCTAAATCAAACACGGTTTGTGCTAGCTCCGTGAAACTTGACAAAATGAAGTAGTTCTAATTTCTATCTCTATGGTTTGTTTCCTCTTGAAGTACCCCATGCAGAGACTGGCGAAGAACACTTTCGTTTGAAAGGGGTTGCCAAGCTTCCAAAAAACTACTAGTTTGCTGAAATCTCAGCAAACATTTTTTCACCAAATCTTGATGATACTTGGTGGTAATGATCAGTTCACTAATCCCACTTGGCTGCCCAACTTTCACTCTTCTAGGTTCAAGCGTTCGTTTCCAGTAACAGTTTGAATTTTTAGGTTTGACTCTGTTTTCTGCTATATAGATAGATGTCTTTGAAACTCTTAATCAAACACGGTTTGTGCTAGCTCCGTGAAACTTGACAAAATGAAGTAGTTCTAAGTTCTATCTCTATGGTTTTTTTCCTCTTGAAGTACCCCATGCAGAGACTGGCGAAAAACACTTTCGTTTAAAAGGGGTTGCCAAGCTTCCAAAAAACTACTCGTTTGCTGAAATCTCAGCAAACATTTTTTCACCAAATCTTGATGATACTTGGTGGTAATGATCAGTTCACTAAGCCCACTTGGCTGCCCAATTTTCACTCTTCTAGGTTCAAGCGTTCGTTTCCAGTAACACTTTGAATTTTTAGGTTTCACTCTGTTTTCTGCTATATAGATAGATGTGTTTGAAACTCTAAATCAAACACGGTTTGTGCTAGCTCCCTGAAACTTGACAAAATGAAGTAGTTCTAAGTTCTATCTCTATGTTTTGTTTCCTCTTGAAGTACCCCATGCAGAGACTGGCGAAGAACACTTTCGTTTGAAAGGGGTTGCCAAGCTTCCAAAAAACTTCTCGTTTGCTGAAATCTCAGCAAACATTTTTTCACCAAATCTTGATGATACTTGGTGGTAATGATCAGTTCACTAAGCCCACTTGGCTACCAAATTTTCACTCTTCTAGGTTCAAGCGTTCGTTTCCAGTAACACTTTGAATTTTTAGGTTTCACTCTGTTTTCTGTTATATAGATAGATGTGTTTGAAACTCTAAATCAAACACGGTTTGTGCTAGCTCCTTGAAACTTGACAAAATGAAGTAGTTCTAAGTTCTATCTCTATGGTTTGTTTGCTCTTGAAGTACCCCATGCAGAGACTGGCGAAAAACACTTTCGTTTGAAAGGGGTTGCCAAGCTTCCAAAAAACTACTCGTTTGCTGAAATCTCAGCAAATATTTTTTCACCAAATCTTGATGATACTTGGTGGTAATGATCAGTTCACTAATCCCACTTGGCTGCCCAACTTTCACTCTTCTAGGTTCAAGCGTTCGTTTCCAGTAACAGTTTGAAATTTAGGTTTCACTCTGTTTTCTGTTATATAGATAGATCTGTTTGAAACTCTAAATCAAACACGGTTTGTGCTAGCTCCGAAAAACTTGACAAAATGAAGTAGTTCTAAGTTCTATCTCTATGGTTTGTTTCCTCTTGAAGTACCCCATGCAGAGACTGGCGAAGACCACTTTCGTTTGAAAGGGGTTGCCAAGCTTCCAAAAAACTACTAGTTTGCTGAAATCTCAGCAAACATTTTTTCAAGAAATCTTGATGATACTTGGTGAAAATGATCAGTTCACTAAGCCCACTTGGCTGCCCAATTTTTACTCTTCTAGGTTCAAGCGTTCGTTTCCAGTAACAGTTTGAATTTTTAGGTTTCACTCTGTTTTCTGTTATATAGATAGATGTGTTTGAAACTCTAAATCAAACACGGTTTGTGCTAGCTCCGTGAAACTTGACAAAATGAAGTAGTTCTAAGTTCTATCTCTATGGTTTGTTTCCTCTTGAAGTACCCCATGCAGAGACTGGCGAAGAACACTTTCGTTTGAAAGGGGTTGCTAAGCTTCCAAAAAACTTCTCGTTTGCTGAAATCTCAGCAAACATTTTTTCACCAAATCTTGATGATACTTGGTGGTATTGATCAGTTCACTAAGCCCACGTGGCTGCCCAATTTTCACTCTTCTAGGTTCAAGCGTTCGTTTCCAGTAACAGTTTGAATTTTTAGGTTTCACTCTGTTTTCTGTTATATAGATACATGTGTTTGAAACTCTAAATCAAACACGGTTTGTGCTAGCTCCTTGAAACTTCACAAAATGAAGTAGTTGTAAGTTCTATCTCTATGGTTTGTTTCCTCTTGAAGTACCCCATGCAGAGACTGGCGAAGAACACTTTCGTTTGAAAGGGGTTGCCAAGCTTCCAAAAAACTACTAGTTTGCTGAAATCTCAGCAAACATTTTTTCACCAAATCTTGATGATACTTGGTGGTAATAATCAGTTCACTAATCCCACTTGGCTGCCCAACTTTCACTCTTCTAGGTTCAAGCGTTCGTTTCCAGTAACAGTTTGAATTTTTAGGTTTCACTCTGTTTTCTGCTATATAGATAGATGTCTTTGAAACTCTAAATCAAACACGGTTTGTGCTAGCTCCGTGAAACTTGACAAAATGAAGTAGTTCTAAGTTCTATCTCTATGGTTTGTTTCCTCTTGAAGTACCCCATGCAGAGACTGGAGAAGAACACTTTCGTTTGAAAGGGGTTGCCAAGCTTCCAAAAAACTACTCGTTTGCTGAAATCTCAGCAAACATTTTTTCACCAAATCTTGATGATACTTGGTGGTAATGATCAGTTCACTAAGCCCACTTGGCTGCCCAATTTTCACTCTTCTAGGTTCAAGCGTTCATTTCCAGTAACACTTTGTAATTTTAGGTTTCACTCTGTTTTCTGCTATATAGATAGATGTGTTTGAAACTCTAAATCAAACACGGTTTGTGCTAGCTCCGTGAAACTTGACAAAATGAAGTAGTTCTAAGTTCTATATCTATGGTTTGTTTCCTCTTGAAGTACGCCATGCAGAGACTGGCGAAAAACACTTTCGTTTGAAAGGGGTTGCCAAGCTTCCAAAAAACTACTAGTTTGCTGAAATCTCAGCAAACATTTTTTCACCAAATCTTGATGATACTTGGTGGTAATGATCAGTTCACTAATCACACTTGGCTGCCCAACTTTCACTCTTCTAGGTTCAAGCGTTCGTTTCCAGTAACAGTTTGAATTTTTAGGTTTCACTCTGTTTTCTGTTATATACATAGATGTGTTTGAAACTCTAAATCAAACACGGTTTGTGCTAGCTCCTTGAAACTTGACAAAATGAAGTAGTTCTAAGTTCTATCTCTATGGTTTGTTTCCTCTTGAAGTACCCCATGCAGAGACTGGCGAAAAACACTTTCGTTTGAAAGGGGTTGCCAAGCTTATAAAAAACTACTAGTTTGCTGAAATCTCAGCAAACATTTTTTCACCAAATCTTGATGATACTTGGTGGTTATGATCAGTTCACTAAGCCCACTTGGCTGCCCAATTTTTACTCTTCTAGGTTCAAGCGTTCGTTTCCAGTAACAGTTTGAATTTTTAGGTTTCACTCTGTTTTCTGCTATATAGATAGATGTCTTTGAAACTCTAAATCAAACACGGTTTGTGCTAGCTCCGTGAAACTTGACAAAATGAAGTAGTTCTAAGTTCTATCTCTATGGTTTGTTTCCTCTTGAAGTACCCCATGCAGAGACTGGCGAAGAACACTTTCGTTTGAAAGGGGTTGCCAAGCTTCCAAAAAACTACTCGTTTGCTGAAATCTCAGCAAACATTTTTTCACCAAATCTTGATGATACTTGGTGGTAATGATCAGTTCACTAAGCCCACTTGACTGCCCAATTTTCACTCTTCTAGGTTCAAGCGTTCGTTTCCAGTAACACTTTGAAATTTTAGGTTTCACTCTGTTTTCTGCTATATAGATAGATGTGTTTGAAACTCTAAATCAAACACGGTTTGTGCTAGCTCCGTGAAACTTGACAAAAAAAAGTAGTTCTAAGTTCTATCTCTATGGTTTGTTTCCTCTTGAAGTACCCCATGCAGAGACTGGCGAAAAACACTTTCGTTTGAAAGGGGTTGCCAAGCTTCCAAAAAACTTCTCGTTTGCTGAAATCTCAGCAAATATTTTTTCACCAAATCTTGATGATACTTGGTGGTAATGATCAGTTCACTAAGCCCACTTGGCTGCCCAATTTTCACTCTTCTAGGTTCAAGCGTTCGTTTCCAGTAACACTTTGAAATTTTAGGTTTCACTCTGTTTTCTGTTATACAGATAGATGTGTTTGAAACTCTAAATCAAACACGGTTTGTGCTAGCTCCTTGAAACTTGACAAAATGAAGTAGTTCTAAGTTCTATCTCTATGGTTTGTTTCCTCTTGAAGTACCCCATGCAGAGACTGGCGAAAAACACTTTCGTTTGAAAGGGGTTGCCAAGCTTCCAAAAAACTACTATTTTGCTGAAATCTCAGCAAACATTTTTTCACCAAATCTTGATGATACTTGGTGGTAATGATCAGTTCACTAATCCCACTTGGCTGCCCAACTTTCACTCTTCTAGGTTCAAGCATTCGTTTCCAGTAACAGTTTGAATTTTTAGGTTTCACTCTGTTTTCTGTTATATAGATAGATGTGTTTGAAACTCTAAATCAAACACGGTTTGTGCTATTCCGTGAAACTTGACAAAATGAAGTAGTTCTAAGTTCTATCTCTATGGTTTGTTTCCTCTTGAAGTACCCCATGCAGAGACTGGCGAAGACCACTTTCGTTTGAAAGGGGTTGCCAAGCTTCCAAAAAACTACTAGTTTGCTGAAATCTCAGCAAACATTTTTTCACCAAATCTTGATGATACTTGGTGGTAATGATCAGTTCACTAAGCCCACTTGGCTGCCCAATTTTTACTCTTCTAGGTTCAAGCGTTCGTTTCCAGTAACAGTTTGAATTTTTAGGTTTCACTCTGTTTTCTGTTATATAGATAGATGTGTTTGAAACTCTAAATCAAACACGGTTTGTGCTAGCTCCTTGAAACTTGACAAAATGAAGTAGTTCTAAGATCTATCTCTATGGTTTGTTTCCTCTTGAAATACCCCATGCAGAGACTGGCGAAAAACACTTTCGTTTGAAAGCGGTTGCCAAGCTTCCAAAAAACTACTAGTTTGCTGAAATCTCAGCAAACATTTTTTCATCAAATCTTGATGATACTTGGTGGTAATGATCAGTTCACTAATCCCACTTCCCTGCCCAACTTTCACTCTTCTAGGTTCAAGCGTTCGTTTCCAGTAACAGTTTGAATTTTTAGGTTTCACTCTGTTTTCTGCTATATAGATAGATGTGTTTGAAACTCTAAATCAAACACGGTTTGTGCTAGCTCCATGAAACTTGACAAAATGAAGTAGTTCTAAGTTCTATCTCTATTGTTTGTTTCCTCTTGAAGTACCCCATGCAGAGACTGGCGAAGAACACTTTCGTTTGAAAGGGGTTGCCAAGCTTCCAAAAAACTACTCGTTTGCTGAAATCTCAGCAAACATTTTTTCACCAAATCTTGATGATACTTGGTTGTAATGATCAGTTCACTAAGCCCACTTGGCTGCCCAATTTTCACTCTTCTAGGTTCAAGTGTTCGTTTCCAGTAACACTTTGAAATTTTAGGTTTCACTCTGTTTTCTGCTATATAGATAGA
>NW_027517424.1:0-43889 GCF_048772815.1 Callospermophilus lateralis
TTTCAAGAAGCTAGCAACAAACCGTGTTGATATTTAGAGTTCGAACTGCATCTGTCAATATAGGAGAAAACAGAGTGAAACCTAAAAATTCAAACTGTTACTGCAAACGAATGCTTCAACCTGGGAGAACAAAACTTGGGCATCCAAGTTTGATTGGTGTACTGCTCATTACTTGAAAGTATCATGAAGGTCGGAAGAAAAAATATATGTTGTGATTTCAGGAGACTGTAGTTTTTTGGCAGCCTAACAACGCCTTTCATTGAATGAGTTATTCTCCAGTCTCTGCTTAAGGCTACATCAAGAGGAAGCAAACCTTAGAAATAGAACGTAGAACTACTGTATTGTGTCAAGTTTCAAGAAGCTAGCACAATCCGTGTTGATTTAGAGTTCGTACTGCATCTGTCAATATAGGAGAAAACAGAGTGAAAACTAAAAAAATTCAAACTGTTCCTGGAAACGAATGCTTCAATCTAGGAGAACTAAACTTGGGCCTCCAAGTGGGATTGGTGTACTAATCATTACGTGAATGTATCATGAAGATTGGATGAAAAAATATATGTTGAGATTTCAGGAGACTCTAGTGTTTGGAAGTTTGGCAACCCCTTTCCATATAAGTGTTATTCGCAGTCCCTGCATTAGGCTACATCGAGAGGAAACAAATCTTAGAGATAGAACGTAGAACTACTGTATTGTGTCAAGTTACAAGAAGCCAGCACAAACTGTGTTTGATTTAGAGTTCGAACTGCATCTGTCAATATAGGAGAAAAAGATTGAAACCTAAAAATTCAAACTGTTACTGCAAACGAATGCTTCAACCTAGGAGAACGAAACTTGGGCATCCAAGTTTGATTGGTGTACTGCTCATTACTTGAAAGTATCATGAAGGTCGGAAGAAAAAATATATGTTGTGATTTCAGGAGACTGTAGTTTTTTGGCAGCCTAACAATGCCTTTCATTGAATGAGTTATTCTCCAGTCTCTGCTTAAGCTACATCAAGAGGAAACAAACCTTAGAGATAGAACGTAGAACTACTGTATTGTGTCAAGTTTCAAGAAGCTAGCACAAACCGTGTTGATTTAGAGTTCGAACTGCATCTGTCAATATAGGAGAAAACAGAGTGAAACCTAAAAATTCAAACTGTTACTGCAAACGAATGCTTCAACCTAGAAGAACGAAACTAGGGCATCCAAGTTTGATTGGTGTACTGCTCATTACTTGAAAGTATCATGAAGGTCGGAAGAAAAAATATATGTTGTGACTTCAGGAGACTGTAGTTTTTTGGCAGCCTAACAACGCCTTTCATTGAATGAGTTATTCTCCAGTCTCTGCTTAAGGCTACATCAAGAGTAAACAAACCTTAGAGATAGAACGTAGAACTACTGTATTGTGTCAAGTTTCAAGAAGCTAGCACAAACCGTGTTGATTTAGAGTTCGTACTGCATCTGTGAATATAGGAGAAAACAGAGTGAAAACTAAAAATTCAAACTGTTCCTGGAAATGAATGCTTCAATATAGGAGAACAAAACTTGGGCATCCAAGTGGGATTGGTGTACTGATGATTACGTGAATGTATCATGAAGATTGGATGAAAACATATATGTTGAGTTTTCAGGAGACTCTAGTGTTTGGAAGTTTGGCAACCCCTTTCCATATAAGTGTTATTCGCAGTCCCTGCATTATTCTACATCAAGAGGAAACAAAACTTAGAGATAGAACGTAGAACTACTGTATTGTGTCAAGTTTCCAGAAGCTAGCAGAAACCGTGTTTGATTTAGAGTTCGAACTGCATCTGTCAATATAGGAGAAAACAAAGTGAAATCTAAAAACTCAAAATGATACTGCAAACGAATGCTTCAACCTAGGAGAACAAAACTTGGGCATCCAAGTTTGATTGGTGTACTGCTCATTACTTGAAAGTATCATGAAGGTCGGAAGAAAAAATATATGTTGAGATTACAGGAGACTGTAGTTTTTTGGCAACATGACAACGCATTATATTGAATGAGTTATTCGCCAGTCTTTGCTTAAGGCTACATCAAGAGGAAACAAACCTTAGAGATAGAACGTAGAACTACTGTATTGTGTCAAGTTTCAAGAAGCCAGCACAAACCGTGTTGATTTAGAGTTCGAACAGCATCTGTCAATATAGGAGAAAACAGAGTGAAACCTAAAAATTCAATCTGTTCCTGCAAACGAATGCTTCAATCTAGGAGAACTAAACTTGGGCATCCAAGTGGGATTGGTGTACTGATCATTACCTGAATGTATCATGAAGATTGGATGAAAAAATATATGTTGAGATTTCAGGAGACTCTAGTGTTTGGAAGTTTGGCAACCCCTTTCCATACAAGTGTTATTCGCAGTCCCTGCATTAGGCTACATCAAGAGGAAACAAAACTTAGAAATAGAACGTAGAACTACTGTATTGTGTCAAGTTTCAAGAAGCTAGCACAAACTGTGTTTTATTTAGAGTTCGAACTGCATCTGTCAATATAGTAGAAAACATAGTGAAACCTAAAAATTCAAACTGTTACTGCAAACGAATGCTTCAACCTTGGAGAACGAAACTTGGGCATCCAAGTTTGATTGGTGTACTGCTCATTGCTTGAAAGTATCATGAAGGTCGGAAGAAAAAATATATGTTGTGATTTCAGGAGACTGTAGTTTTTTGGCAGCCTAACAATGCCTTTCATTGAATGAGTTATTCTCCAGTCTCTGCTTAAGGCTACATCAAGAGGAAACAAACCTTAGAGATAGATCGTAGAACTACTGTATTGTGTCAAGTTTCAAGAAGCTAGCACAAACTGTGTTTGATTTAGAGATCGAAATGCATCTGTCAATATAGGAGAAAACAGAGTGAAACCTAAAAATTCAAACTGTGACTGCAAACGAATGGTTCATCCTAGGACAACGAAACTTGGGCATCCAAGTTTGATTGGTGTACTGCTCATTACTTGAAAGTATCATGAAGGTCGGAAGAAAAAATATATGTTTTGATTTCAGGAGACTGTAGTTTTTTGGCAGCCTAACAACGCCTTTCATTGAATGAGTTATTCTCCAGTCTCTGCTTAAGGCTACATCAAACTAAACAAACCTTAGAGATAGAACGTAGAACTACTGTATTGTGTCAAGTTTCAAGAAGCTAGCACAAACCGTGTTGATTTAGAGTTCGAACTGCATCTGTCAATATAGGAGAAAACAGAGTGAAACCTAAAAATTCAAACTGTTACTGCAAACGAATGCTTCAATCTAGGAGAACTAAACTTGGGCATCCAAGTGGGATTGGTGTACTGATCATTACGTGAATGTATCATGAAGATTGGATGAAAAAATATATGTTGAGATTTCAGGAGACTCTAGTGTTTGGAAGTTTGGCAACCCCTTTCCGTATAAGTGTTATTCGCAATCCCTGCATTATGCTACATCAAGAGGAAACAAAACTTAGAGATAGAACGTAGAACTACTGTATTGTGTCAAGTTTCAAGAAGCCAGCACAAACTGTGTTTGATTTAGAGTTCGAACTGCGTCTGTCAATATAGGAGAAAACAGATTGAAACCTAAAATTGAAATTGTTACTGCAAACGAATGCTACAGCCTAGGAGAACAAAACTTGGGCATCCAAGTTTGATTGGTGTACTGCTCATTACTTGAAAGTATCATGAAGTCCGGTAGAAAAAATATATGTTGTGATTTCAGGAGACTGTAGTTTTTTGGCAGCCTAACAATGCCTTTCATTGAATGAGTTATTCTCCAGTCTCTGCTTAAGGCTACATCAAGACGAAACAAACCTTAGAGATAGAACGTAGAACTACTGTATTGTGTCAAGTTTCCAGAAGCTAGCAGAAATCGTGTTTGATTTAGAGTTCGAACTGCATCTGTCAATATAGGAGAAAACAGAGTGAAACCTAAAAACTTAAACTGTTACTGCAAACGAATGATTCAACCTAGAAGAACGAAACTAGGGCATCCAAGTTTGATTGGTGTGCTGCTCATTACTTGAAAGTATCATGAAGGTAGGAAGAAAAAATATATGTTGAGATTACAGGAGACTGTAGTTTTTTGGCAACCTAACAACGCATTTCATTGAATGAGTTATTCGCCAGTGTTTGCTTAAGGCTACATCAAGAGGAAACATACCTTAGAGATAGAACGTAGAACTACTGTATTGTGTCAAGTTTCAAGAAGCTAGTACAAACCGTGTTGATTTAGAGTTCGAACTGCATCTGTCAATATAGGAGAAAACAGAGTGAAACCTAAAAATTCAAACTGTTACTTCAAACCAATGCTTCAACCTAGAAGATCGAAACTAGGGCATCCAAGCTTGATTGGTGTACTGCTCATTACTTGAAAGTATCATGAAGGTCGGAAGAAAAAATATATGTTGAGATTACAGGAGACTATAGTTTTTTGGCAACCTACAACGCATTTCATTGAATGAGTTATTCGCCAGTCTCTGCTTAAGGCTACATCAAAAGGAAACAAACCTTAGAGATAGAACGTAGAACTACTGTATTGTGTCAAGTTTCAAGAAGCTAGCACAAACCGTGTTGATTTAGAGTTCGAACTGCATCTGTCAATATAGGAGGAAAACAGAGTAAAACCTAAAAATTCAAACTGTTCCTGGAAACGAATGCTTCAATCTAGGAGAACAAAACTTGGGCATCCAAGTGGGATTGGTGTACTGATGATTACGTGAATGTATCATGAAGATTGGATGAAAACATATATGTTGAGTTTTTAGGAGACTCTAGTGTTTGGAAGTTTGGCAACCCCTTTCCATATAAGTGTTATTCGCAGTCCCTGCATTATTATACATCAAGAGGAAACAAAACTTAGAGATAGAACGTAGAACTACTGTATTGTGTCAAGTTTCAAGAAGCTAGCCCAAACTGTGTTTGATTTAGAGTTCGAACTGCATCTGTCAATATAGGAGAAAACAGAGTGAAAACTAAAAATTCAAACTGTTACTGCAAACGAATGCTACAACCTAGGAGAACGAAACTTGGGCATCCAAGTTTGATTGGTGTACTGCTCATTACTTGAAGGTATCATGAAGGCCGGAAGAAAAAATATATGTTGTGATTTCAGGAGACTGTAGTTTTTTGGCAGCCTAACAATGCCTTTCATTAAATGAGTTATTCTCCAGTCTCTGCTTAAGGCTACATCAAGACGAAACAAACCTTAGAGATAGAACGTAGAACTACTGTATTGTGTCAAGTTTCAAGAAGCTAGCAGAAACCGTGTTTGATTTAGAGTTCGAACTGCATCTGTCAATATAGGAGAAAACAGAGTGAAACCTAAAAACTCAAACTGTTACTGCAAACGAATGCTTCAACCTAGGAGAACAAAACGTGGGCATCCATGTTTGATTGGTGTACTGCTCATTACTTGAAAGTATCATGAAGGTCAGAAGAAAAAATATATGTTGAGATTACAGGAGACTATAGTTTTTTGCCAACCTAACAACGCCTTTCATTGAATGAGTTATTCACCAGTCTTTGCTTAAGACTACATCAAGACGAAACAAACCTTAGAGATAGAACGTAGAACTACTGTATTGTGTCAAGTTTCAAGAAGCTAGCACAAACCGTGTTGATTTAGAGTTCGAACTGCATCTGACAATATAGGAGAAAACAGAGTGAAACCTAAAAATTCAAACTGTTACTGCAAACGAATGCTTCAACCTAGAAGAACGAAACTAGGGCATCCAAGTTTGATTGGTGTACTGCTCATTACTTGAAAGTATCATGAAGGTAGGAAGAAAAAATTTATGTTGAGATTACAGGAGACTGTAGTTTTTTGGCAACCTAACAACGCATTTCATTGAATGAGTTATTCGCCAGTGTTTGCTTAAGGCTACATCAAGAGGAAACATACCTTAGAGATAGAACGTAGAACTACTGTATTGTGTCAAGTTTCAAGAAGCTAGCACAAACCGTGTTGATTTAGAGTTCGAACTGCAACTGTCAATATAGGAGAAAACAGAGTGAAACCTAAAAACTCAAACTGTTACTTCAAACCAATGCTTCAACCTAGAAGATCGAAACTAGGGCATCCAAGCTTGATTGGTGTACTGCTCATTACTTGAAAGTATCATGAAGGTCGGAAGAAAAAATATATGTTGAGATTACAGGAGACTGTAGTTTTTTGGCAACCTGCAACGCATTTCATTGAATGAGTTATTCGCCAGTCTCTGCTTAAGGCTACATCAAAAGGAAACAAACCTTAGAGATAGAACGTAGAACTACTGTATTGTGTCAAGTTTCAAGAAGCTAGCACAAACCGTGTTGATTTAGAGTTCGAACTGCATCTGTCAATATAGGAGGAAAACAGAGTGAAACCTAAAAATTCAAACTGTTCCTGGAAACGAATGCTTCAATCTAGGAGAACAAAACTTGGGCATCCAAGTGGGATTGGTGTACTGATGATTACGTGAATGTATCATGAAGATTGGATGAAAACATATATGTTGAGTTTTCAGGAGACTCTAGTGTTTGGAAGTTTGGCAACCCCTTTCCATATAAGTGTTATTCGCAGTCCCTGCATTATTCTACATCAAGAGGAAACAAAACTTAGAGATAGAACGTAGAACTACTGTATTGTGTCAAGTTTCAAGAAGCTAGCACAAACTGTGTTTGATTTAGAGTTCGAACAGCATCTGTCAATATAGGAGAAAACCGAGTGAAACCTAAAAATTCAAACTGTTACTGCAAACGAATGCTTCAACCTAGAAGAATGAAACTAGGGCATCCAAGTTTGATTGGTGTACTGCTCATTACTTGAAAGTATCATGAAGGTCGGAAGAAAAAATATATGCTGTGATTTCAGGAGACTGTAGTTCTTTGGCAGCCTAACATCGCCTTTCATTGAATTAGTTATTCTCCAGTCTCTGCTTAAGGCTACATCAAGAGGAAACAAACCTTAGAGATAGAACGTAGAACTACTGTATTGTGTCAAGTTTCAATAAGCTAGCACAAACCGTGTTGATTTAGAGTTCGTACTGCATCTGTCAATGTAGGAGAAAACAGAGTGAAAATTAAAAATTCAAACTGTTCCTGGAAATGAATGCCTCAATCTAGGAGAACTAAACTTGGGCATCCAAGTGGGATTGGTGTACTGATCATTACGTGAATGTATCATGAAGATTGGATGAAAAAATATATGTTGAGATTTCAGGAGACTCTAGTGTTTGGAAGTTTGGCAACCCCTTTCCATATAAGTGTTATTCGTAATCCCTGCATTAGGCTACATCAAGAGGAAACAAAACTTAGAGATAGAACGTAGAACTACTGTATTGTGTCAAGTTTCAAGAAGCTAGCCCAAACTGTGTTTGATTTAGAGTTCGAACTGCATCTGTCAATATAGGAGAAAACAGAGTGAAAACTAAAAATTCAAACTGTTACTGCAAACGAATGCTACAACCTAGGAGAACGAAACTTGGGCATCCAAGTTTGATTGGTGTACTGCTCATTACTTGAAAGTATCATGAAGGCCGGAAGAAAAAATATATGTTGTGATTTCAGGAGACTGTAGTTTTTTGGCAGCCTAACAATGCCTTTCATTAAATGAGTTATTCTCCAGTCTCTGCTTAAGGCTACATCAAGACGAAACAAACCTTAGAGATAGAACGTAGAACTACTGTATTGTGTCAAGTTTCAAGAAGCTAGCAGAAACCGTGTTTGATTTAGAGTTCGAACTGCATCTGTCAATATAGGAGAAAACAGAGTGAAACCTAAAAACTCAAACTGTTCCTGGAAACGAATGCTTCAATCTAGGAGAACAAAACTTGGGCATCCAAGTGGGATTGGTGTACTGATGATTACGTGAATGTATCATGAAGATTGGATGAAAACATATATGTTGAGTTTTTAGGAGACTCTAGTGTTTGGAAGTTTGGCAACCCCTTTCCATATAAGTGTTATTCGCAGTCCCTGCATTATTCTACATCAAGAGGAAACAAAACTTAGAGATAGAACGTAGAACTACTGTATTGTGTCAAGTTTCAAGAAGCTAGCCCAAACTGTGTTTGATTTAGAGTTCGAACTGCATCTGTCAATATAGGAGAAAACAGAGTGAAAACTAAAAATTCAAACTGTTACTGCAAACGAATGCTACAACCTAGGAGAACGAAACTTGGGCATCCAAGTTTGATTGGTGTACTGCTCATTACTTGAAGGTATCATGAAGGCCGGAAGAAAAAATATATGTTGTGATTTCAGGAGACTGTAGTTTTTTGGCAGCCTAACAATGCCTTTCATTAAATGAGTTATTCTCCAGTCTCTGCTTAAGGCTACATCAAGACGAAACAAACCTTAGAGATAGAACGTAGAACTACTGTATTGTGTCAAGTTTCAAGAAGCTAGCAGAAACCGTGTTTGATTTAGAGTTCGAACTGCATCTGTCAATATAGGAGAAAACAGAGTGAAACCTAAAAACTCAAACTGTTACTGCAAACGAATGCTTCAACCTAGGAGAACAAAACGTGGGCATCCATGTTTGATTGGTGTACTGCTCATTACTTGAAAGTATCATGAAGGTCAGAAGAAAAAATATATGTTGAGATTACAGGAGACTATAGTTTTTTGCCAACCTAACAACGCCTTTCATTGAATGAGTTATTCACCAGTCTTTGCTTAAGACTACATCAAGACGAAACAAACCTTAGAGATAGAACGTAGAACTACTGTATTGTGTCAAGTTTCAAGAAGCTAGCACAAACCGTGTTGATTTAGAGTTCGAACTGCATCTGACAATATAGGAGAAAACAGAGTGAAACCTAAAAATTCAAACTGTTACTGCAAACGAATGCTTCAACCTAGAAGAACGAAACTAGGGCATCCAAGTTTGATTGGTGTACTGCTCATTACTTGAAAGTATCATGAAGGTAGGAAGAAAAAATTTATGTTGAGATTACAGGAGACTGTAGTTTTTTGGCAACCTAACAACGCATTTCATTGAATGAGTTATTCGCCAGTGTTTGCTTAAGGCTACATCAAGAGGAAACATACCTTAGAGATAGAACGTAGAACTACTGTATTGTGTCAAGTTTCAAGAAGCTAGCACAAACCGTGTTGATTTAGAGTTCGAACTGCAACTGTCAATATAGGAGAAAACAGAGTGAAACCTAAAAACTCAAACTGTTACTTCAAACCAATGCTTCAACCTAGAAGATCGAAACTAGGGCATCCAAGCTTGATTGGTGTACTGCTCATTACTTGAAAGTATCATGAAGGTCGGAAGAAAAAATATATGTTGAGATTACAGGAGACTGTAGTTTTTTGGCAACCTAACAACGCATTTCATTGAATGAGTTATTCGCCAGTCTCTGCTTAAGGCTACATCAAGAGGAAACAAAGCTTAGAGATAGAACGTAGAACTACTGTATTGTGTCAAGTTTCAAGAAGCTAGCACAAACCGTGTTGATTTAGAGTTCGAACTGCATCTGTCAATATAGGAGAAAACAGAGTTAAACCTAAAAATTCAAACTGTTCCTGGAAACGAATGCTTCAATCTAGGAGAACGAAACTTGGGCATCCAAGTGGGATTGGTGTACTGATGATTACGTGAATGTATCATGAAGATTGGATGAAAACATATATGTTGAGATTTCAGGAGACTCTAGTGTTTGGAAGTTTGGCAACCCCTTTCCATATAAGTGTTATTCGCAGTCCCTGCATTAGGCTACATCAAGAGGAAACAAAACTTAGAGATAGAACGTAGAACTATTGTATTGTGTCAAGTTTCAAGAAGATAGCACAATCTGTGTTTGATTTAGAGTTTGAACAGCATCTGTCAATATAGGAGAAAAGAGAGTGAAACCTAAAAATTCAAACTGTTACTGCAAACGAATGCTTCAACCTAGAAGAATGAAACTAGGGCATCGAAGTTTGATTGGTGTACTGCTCATTACTTGAAAGTATCATGAAGGTAATAAGAAAAAATATATGCTGTGATTTCAGGAGACTGTAGTTTTTTGGCAGCCTAACAATGCCTTTCATTCAATGAGTTATTCTCCAGTCTCTGCTTAAGGCTACATCAAGAGGAAACAAACCTTAGAGATAGAACGTAGAACTACTGTATTGTGTCAAGTTTCAATAAGCTAGCACAAACCGTGTTGATTTAAAGTTCGTACTGCATCTGTCAATGTAGGAGAAAACAGAGTGAAACCTAAAAATTCAAACTGTTCCTGGAAAGGAATGCCTCAATCTAGGAGAAGTAAACTTGGGCTTCCAAGTATGATTGGTGTACTGATCATTACGTGAATGTATCATGAAGATTGGATGAAAAAATATATGTTGAGATTTCAGGAGACTCTAGTGTTTGGAAGTTTTCAACCCTTTTCCATATAAGTGTTATTCGCAGTCCCTGCATTAGGCTACATCAAGAGGAAACAAAACTTAGAGATAGAACGTAGAACTACTGTATTGTGTCAAGTTTCAAGAAGCTAGCACACACCGTGTTGATTTAGAGTTCGAACTACATCTGTCAATATAGGAGAAAACAGAGTGAAACCTAAAAATTCAAACTGTTCCTGGAAATGAATGCTTCAATCTAGGAGAACTAAACATGGGCATCCAAGTGGGATTGGTGTACTGATCATTACGTGAAAGTATCATGAAGGTCGGAATCAAAAATATATGTTTTGATTTCAGGAGACGGTAGTTTTTTGGCAGGGTACCAACGCGTTTCATTGAAGGAGTTATTCTCCAGTCTCTGCTTAAGGCTACATCAAGAGGAAACAAACCTTAGAGATAGAACGTAGAACTACTGTATTGTGTCAAGTTTCAAGAAGCTACCACAAACCGTGTTGATTCAGAGTTCGAACTGCATCTGTCAATATAGGAGAAAACAGAGTGAAACCTAAATATTCAAACTGTTATTGCAAACGAATGCTTCAACCTAGAAGAACGAAACTAGGGCATTGAAGTTTGATTGGTGTACTGCTCATTACTTGAAAGTATCATGAATGTTGGAAGAAAAAATATATGTTGTGATTTCAGGAGACTGTAGTTTTTTGGCAGCCTAACAACGCCTTTCATTGAATGAGTTATTCTCCAGTTTCTGCTTAAGGCTACATCAAGAGGAAACAAACCTTAGAAATAGAACGTAGAACTACTGTATTGTGTCAAGTTTCAAGAAGCTAGCACAATCCGTGTTGATTTAGAGTTCGTACTGCATCTGTCAATATAGGAGAAAACAGAGTTAAACCTAAAAATTCACACTGTTACTGCAAACGAATGCTTCAACCTAGGAGAACGAAACTTGGGCATCCAAGTTTGATTGGTGTACTGCTCATTACTTTAAAGTATCATGAAGGTCGGAAGAAAAAATATATGTTGTGATTTCAGGAGACTGTAGTTTTTTGGCAGCCTAACAACGCCTTTCATTGAGTGAGTTATTCACCAGTCTTTGTTTAAGGCTACATCAAGAGGAAACAAACCTTAGAGATAGAACATAGAACTACTGTATTGTGTCAAGTTTCTAGAAGCTCGCACAAACCGTGTTGATTTAGAGTTCGAACTGCATCTGTCAATATAGGACAAAACAGAGTGAAACCTAAAATTCAAACTGTTACTGCAAACGAATGCTTCAACCTAGAAGAATGAAACCAGGGCTTCCAAGTTTGATTGGTGTACTGCTCATTACTTGAAAGTATCATGAAGGTCGGAAGAAAAAATATATGTTGAGATTACAGGAGACTGTAGTTTTTTGGCAACCTAACAACGCATTTCATTGAATGAGTTATTCGCCAGTCTCTGCTTAAGGCTACATCAAGACGAAACAAACCTTAGAGATAGAACGTAGAACTACTGTATTGTGTCAAGTTTCAAGAAGCTAGCACACACCGTGTTGATTTAGAGTTTGAACTACATCTGTCAATATAGGAGAAAACAGAGTGAAACCTAAAAATTCAAACTGTTCCTGGAAATGAATGCTTCAATCTAGGAGAACTAAACATGGGCATCCAAATGGGATTTTTGTACTGATCATTACGTGAATGTATCATGAAGATTGGATGAAACAATATATGTTGAGATTTCAGGAGACCCTAGTGTTTGGAAGATTGGCAACCCCTTTCCATATAAGTGTTATTCGCAGTCCCTACATTAGGCTACATCAAGAGGAAACAAAACTTAGAGATAGAACGTAGAACTACTGTATTGTGTCAAGTTTCAAGAAGCTAGCACAAACGGTGGTTGATTCAGAGTTCGAACTGCATCTGTCAATATAGGAGAAAACAGAGTGAAACCTAAAAATTCAAACTGTTACTGCAAACGAATGCTTCAACCTAGGAGAACGAAACTTGGGCATCCAAGTTTGATTGATGTACTGCTTATTACTTGAAAGGATCATGAAGTTCGGAAGCAAAAATCTATGTTTTGATTTCATTAGACGGTAGTTTTTTGGCAGGGTAGCAAAGCCTTTCATTGAAGGAGTTATTCTCCAGTCTCTGCTTAAGGCTACATCAAGAGTAAACAAAACTTAGAGATAGAAAATAGAACTACTGTATTGTGTCAAGTTTCAAGAAGCTAGCACAAACTGTGTTTGATTTAGAGTTTGAACTGCATCTGTCAATATAGGAGAAAACAGAGTAAAACCTAAAAATTCAAGCTGTTACTGCAAACGAATGCTTCAACCTAGAAGAACGAAACTAGGGCATCCAAGTTTGATTGGTGTACTGCTCATTACTTGAAAGTATCATGAAGGTCGGAAGAAAAAATATATGTTGTGATTTCAGGAGACTGTAGTTTTTTGGCAGCCTAAAATCGCCTTTCATTGAATGAGTTATTCTCTAGTCTCTGCTTAAGGCTACATCAAGAGGAAACAAACCTTAGAGATAGAAGGTAGAACTACGGTATTGTGTCAAGTTTCAAGAAGCTAGCACAAACCGTGTTGATTTAGAGTTCGAACTGCATCTGTCAATATAGGAGAAAACAGAGTGAAACCTAAATATTCAAACTGCTACTGCAAACGAATGCTTCAACCTAGAAGAACGAAACTAGGGCATCCAAGTTTGATTGGTGTTCTGCTCATTACTTGAAAGTATCATGAAGGTCGGAAGAAAAAATATATGTTGTGATTTCACGAGACTGTAGTTTTTTGGCAGCCTTACAACCCCTTTTATTAAATGAGTTATTCTCCAGTCTCTGCTTAAGGCTACATCAAGAGGAAACAAACCTTAGAGACAGAATGTAGAACTACTGTATTGTGTCAAGTTTCAAGAAGCTAGCACAAAACGTGTTGATTTAGAGTTCGTACTGCATCTGTCAATATAGGAGAAAACAGAGTGAAACCTAAAAATTCAAACTGTTCCTGGAAACGAATGCTTCAATCTAGGAGAACTAAACTTGGGAATCCACGTGGGATTGGTGTACTGATCATTACGTGAATGTATCATGAAGATTCGTTGAAAAAATATATGTTGAGATTTCAGGAGACTCTAGTGTTTGGAAGTTTGGCAACCCCTTTCCATATAAGTGTTATTCGCAGTCCCTGCATTAGGCTACATCAAGAGAAAACAAAACTTAGAGATAGAAAATAGAACTACTGTATTGTGTCAAGTTTCAAGAAGCTAGCACAAACTGTGTTTGATTTAGAGTTCGAACTGCATCTGTCAATATAGGAGAAAACAGAGTAAAACCTAAAAATTCAAGCTGTTACTGCAAACGAATGCTTCAACCTAGAAGAACGAAAATACTGCATCCAAGTTTGATTGGTGTACTGCTCATTACTTGAAAGTATCATGAAGGTCGGAAGAAAAAATATATGTTGTGATTTCAGGAGACTGTAGTTTTTTGGCAGCCAAAAAACGCCTTTCATTGAATGAGTTATTCTCCAGTCTCTGCTTAAGGCTACATCAAGAGGAAACAAACCTTAGAGATAGAACGTAGAACTACTGTATTGTGTCAAGTTTCAAGAAGCTAGCACAAACTGTGTTGATTTAGAGTTCGGACTGCATCTGTCAATATAGGAGAAAACAGAGTGAAACCTAAATATTCAAACTGTTACTGCAAACGAATGCTTCAACCTAGAAGAACGAAACTAGGGCATTGAAGTTTGATTGGTGTACTGCTCATTACTTGAAAGTATCATGAAGGTCGGAAAAAAAAATATATGTTGTGATTTCAGGAGACTGTAGTTTTTTGGCAGCCTAACAACGCCTTTCATTGAATGAGTTATCCTCAGTCTCTGCTTAAGGCTACATCAAGAGGAAACAAACCTTAGAGATAGAACGTAGAACTACTGTATTGTGCCAAGTTTCAAGAAGCTAGCACAAACCGTGTTGATTTAGAGTTCGTACTGCATCTGTCAATATAGGAGAAAACAGAGTGAAACCTAAAAATTCAAACTGTTCCTGGAAACAAATGCTTCAATCTAGGAGAGCTAAACTTGCGCATCCAAGTGGGATTGGTGTACTGATCATTACCTGAATGTATCCTGAAGATTCGATGAAAAAAAATATGTTGAGATTTCAGGAGACTCTAGTGTTTGGAAGTTTGGCAACCCATTTCCATATAAGTGTTATTCACAGTCCCTGCATTAGGCTACATCAAGAAGAAACAAAACTTAGAGATAGAACGTAGAACTACTGTATTGTGTCAAGTTTCAAGAAGCTAGCACAAACTGTGTTTGATTTAGAGTTCGAACTGCATCTGTCAATATAGGACAAAACAGAGTTACACCTAAAAATTCAAACTGTTACTGCAAACGAATGCTTCAACCTAGGAGAACGAAACTTGGGCATCCAAGTTTGATTGGTGTACTGCTCATTACTTGAAAGTATCATGAAGGTCAGAAGAAAAAATATATGTTGAGATTACAGGAGACTGTAGTTTTTTGGCAACCTAACAACGCCTTTCATTGAATGAGTTATTCGCCAGTCTCTGCTTAAGGCTACATCAAGAGGAAAAAAACCTTAGAGATAGAACGTAGAACTACTGTATTGTGTCAAGTTTCAAGAAGCTAGCACAAAACGTGTTGATTTAGAGTTCGAACTGCATCTGTCATTATAGGAGAAAACAGAGTGAAACCTAAAAATTCAAACTGTTACTGCAAACGAATGCTTCAACCTAGGAGAACGAAACTTGGGCATCCAAGTTTGATTGGTGTACTGATCATTACTCGAAAGTATCATGAAGTTCGGAAGCAAAAATATATGTTTTGATTAAAGGAGACGGTAGTTTTTTGGCAGGGTACCAACGCCTTTCATTGAAGGAGTTATTCTCCAGTCTCTGCTTAAGGCTACATCAAGAGGAAACAAACCTTAGAGATAGAACGTAGAACTACTGTATTGTGTCAAGTTTCAAGAAGCTAGCACAAACCGTGTTGATTTAGAGTTCGAACTGCATCTGTCAATATAGGAGAAAACAGAGTGAAACCTAAATATTCAAACTGTTACTGCAAACGAATGCTTCAACCTAGAAGAACGAAACTAGGGCATCCAAGTTTGATTGGTGTACTGCTCATTACTTGAAAGTATCATGAAGGTCGGAAGAAAAAATATATGTTGTGATTTCAGGAGACTGTAGTTTTTTGGCAGCCTAACAACGCCTTTCATTGAATGAGTTATTCTCCAGTCTCTGCTTAAGGCTACATCAAGAGGAATCAAACCTTAGAGATAGAAGGTAGAACTAGTGTATTGTGTCAAGTTTCAAGAAGCTAGCACAAACCGTGTTGATGTAGAGTTCGTACTGCATCTGTCAATATAGGAGAAAACAGAGTGAAACCTAAAAATTCAAACTGTTCCTGGAAACGAATGCTTCAATCTAGGAGAACTAAACTTGGGCATCCAAGTGGGATTGGTGTACTGATCATTACGTGAATGTATCATGAAGATTGGATGAAAAAATATATGTTGATATTTCAGGAGACTCTAGTGTTTGGAAGTTTGGCAACCCCTTTCCATATAAGTGTTATTCACAGTCCCTGCATTAGGCTACATCAAGAGGAAACAAAACTTAGAGATAGAACGTAGAACTACTGTATTGTGTCAAGTTTCAAGAAGCTAGCACAAACCGTGTTGATTTAGAGTTCGAACTGCATCTGTCAATATAGGAGAAAACAGAGTGAAACCTAAAAATTCAAACTGTTCCTGGAAACGAATGCTTCAATCTAGGAGAACTAAACTTGGGAATCCAAGTGGGATTGGTGTACTGATCATTACGTGAATGTATCATGAAGATTGGATGAAAAAATATATGTTGAGATTTCAGGAGACTCTAGTGTTTGGAAGTTTATCAACCCCTTTCCATATAAGTGTTATTCACAGTCCCTGCATTAGGCTACTTCAAGAGGAAACAAACCTTAGAGATAGAACGTAGAACTACTGTATTGTGTCAAGTTTCAAGAAGCTAGCACAAACTGTGTTTGATTTAGAGTTCGAACTGCATCCGTCAATATAGGAGAAAACAAAGTGAAACCTAAAAATTCAAACAATTACTGCAAAAGAATGCTTCAACCTAGGAGAACGAAACTTGGGCATCCAATTTTGATTGGTGTACTGCTCATTACTTGAAAGTATCATGAAGGTCGGAAGAAAAACTATATGTTGTGATTTCAGGAGACTGTAGTTTTTGGCAACCTAACAACGCATTTCATTGAATGAGTTATTCGCCAGTCTCTGCTTAAGGCTACATCAAGAGGAAACAAACCTTATAGATAGAACGTAGAACTACTGTATTGTGTCAAGTTTCAAGAAGCTAGCAGAAACCGTGTTTGATTTAGAGTTCGAACTGCATCTGTCAATATAGGAGAAAACAGAGTGAAACCTAAAAATTCAAACTGTTACTGCAAACGAATGCTTCAACCTAGGAGAACAAAACTTGGGCTTCCAAGTTTGATTGGTGTACTGCTCATTACTTGAAAGTATCATGAAGGTCGGAAGAAAAAATATATGTTGAGATTACAGGAGACTGTAGTGTTTTGGCAACCTAACAACGCCTTTCATTGAATGAGTTATTCACCAGTCTTTGTTTAAGGCTACATCAAGAGGAAACAAACCTTAGAGATAGAACATAGAACTAGTGTATTGTGTCAAGTTTCAAGAAGCTCGCACAAACCGTGTTGATTTAGAGTTCGAACTGCATCTGTCAATATAGGAGAAAACAGAGTGAAATCTAAAAATTCAAACTGTTACTGCAAACCAATGCTTCAACCTAGAAGAACGAAACTTGGGCATCCAAGTTTGATTGGTGTACTGCTCATTACTTGAAAGTATCATGAAGGTCGGAAGAAAAAATATATGTTGAGATTACAGGAGACTGTAGTTTTTTATCAACCTAACAACGCATTTCATTGAATGAGTTATTCGCCAGTCTCTGCTTAAGGCTACATCAAGAGGAAACAAACCTTAGAGATAGAACGTAGAACTACTGTATTGTGTCAAGTTTCAAGAAGCTAGTACAAAACGTGTTGATTTAGAGTTCGAACTGCATCTGTCATTATAGGAGAAAACAGAGTGAAACCTAAAAATTCAAACTGTTACTGCAAACGAATGCTTCAACCTAGGAGAACGAAACTTGGGCATCCAAGTTTGATTGGTGTACTGCTTATTACTCGAAAGTATCATGAAGTTCGGAAGCAAAAATATATGTTTTGATTTCAGGAGACGGTAGTTTTTTGGCAGGGTACCAACGCCTTTCATTGAAGGAGTTATTCTCCAGTCTCTGCTTAAGGCTACATCAAGAGGAAACAAACCTTAGAGATAGAACGTAGAACTACTGTATTGTGTCAAGTTTCAAGAAGCTAGCACAAACCGTGTTGATTTAGAGTTCGAACTGCATCTGTCAATATAGGAGAAAACAGAGTGAAACCTAAATATTCAAACTGTTACTGCAAACGAATGCTTCAACCTAGAAGAACGAAACTAGGGCATCCAAGTTTGATTGGTGTACTGCTCATTACTTGAAAGTATCATGAAGGTCGGAAGAAAAAATATATGTTGTGATTTCAGAAGACTGTAGTTTTTTGGCAGCCTAACAACGCCTTTCATTGAATGAGTTATTCTCCAGTCTCTGCTTAAGGCTACATCAAGAGGAATCAAACCTTAGAGATAGAACGTAGAACTAGTGTATTGTGTCAAGTTTCAAGAAGCTAGCACAAACCGTGTTGATTTAGAGTTCGTACTGCATCTGTCAATATAGGAGAAAACAGAGTGAAACATAAAAATTCAAACTGTTCCTGGAAACGAATGCTTCAATCTAGGAGAACTAAACTTGGGAATCCAAGTGGGATTGGTGTACTGATCATTACGTGAATGTATCATGAAGATTGGATGAAAAAATATATGTTGAGATTTCAGGAGACTCTAGTGTTTGGAAGTTTGGCAACCCCTTTCCATATAAGTGTTATTCACAGTCCCTGCATTAGGCTACATCAAGAGGAAACAAACCTTAGAGATAGAACGTAGAACTACTGTATTGTGTCAAGTTTCAAGAAGCTAGCACAAACTGTGTTTGATTTAGAGTTCGAACTGCATCCGTCAATATAGGAGAAAACAAAGTGAAACCTAAAAATTCAAACAATTACTGCAAAAGAATGCTTCAACCTAGGAGAACGAAACTTGGGCATCCAAGTTTGATTGGTGTACTGCTCATTACTTGAAAGTATCATGAAGGTCGGAAGAAAAACTATATGTTGTGATTTCAGGAGACTGTAGTTTTTGGCAACCTAACAACGCATTTCATTGAATGAGTTATTCACCAGTCTTTGTTTAAGGCTACATCAAGAGGAAACAAACCTTAGAGATAGAACATAGAACTAGTGTATTGTGTCAAGTTTCAAGAAGCTCGCACAAACCGTGTTGATTTAGAGTTCGAACTGCATCTGTCAATATAGGAGAAAACAGAGTGAAATCTAAAAATTCAAACTGTTACTGCAAACGAATGCTTCAACCTAGAAGAACGAAACTTGTGCATCCAAGTTTGATTGGTGTACTGCTCATTACTTGAAAGTATCATGAAGGTCGAAAGAAAAAATATATGTTGAGATTACAGGAGACTGTAGTTTTTTATCAACCTAACAACGCATTTCATTGAATGAGTTATTCGCCAGGCTCTGCTTAAGGCTACATCAAGAGGAAACAAACCTTAGAGATAGAACGTAGAACTACTGTATTGTGTCAAGTTTCAAGAAGCTAGCACAAACCGTGTTGATTTAGAGTTCGAACTGCATCTGTCAATATAGGAGAAAACAGAGTGAAACCTAAAAATTCAAACTGTTACTGCAAACGAATGCTTCAACCTAGAAGAACGAAACTTGGGCATCCAAGTTTGATTGGTGTACTGCTCATTACTTGAAAGTATCATGAAGGTCGGAAGAAAAAATATATGTTAAGATTACAGGAGACTGTAGTTTTTTGGCAACCTAACAACGCATTTCATTGAATGAGTTATTCGCCAGTCTCTGCTTAAGGCTACATGAAGACGAAACAAACCTTAGAGATAGAACGTAGAACTACTGTATTGTGTCAAGTTTCAAGAAGCTAGCACACACCGTGTTGATTTAGAGTTCGAACTACATCTGTCAATATAGGAGAAAACAGAGTGAAACCCAAAAATACAAACAGTTCCTGGAAATGAATGCTTCAATCTAGGAGAACTAAACATGGGCATCCAAGTGGGATTGGTGTACTGATCATTACGTGAATGTATCATGAAGATTGGATGAAAAAATATATGTTGAGGTTTCAGGAGACTCTAGTGTTTGGAAGTTTGGCAACCCCTTTCCATATAAGTGTTATTTGCAGTCCCTGCATTAGGCTACATCAAGAGGAAACAAAACTTAGAGATAGAACGAAGAACTACTGTATTGTGTCAAGTTTCAAGAAGCTAGCACAAACTGTGTTTGATTTAGAGTTCGAACTGCATCTGTCAATATAGGAGAAAACAGAGTGAAACCTAAAAATTCAAACGGTTACTGCAAAGGAATGCTTCAACCTAGGAGAACAAAACTTGGGCATCCAAGTTTTATTGGTGTACTGCTTATTACTTGAAAGTATCATGAAGGTCGGAAGCAAAAATATCTGTTGTGATTTCAGGAGACTGTAGTTTTTTTGGCAGCCTAACAACGCCTTTCATTGAAGGAGTTATTCTCCAGTCTCTGCTTAAGGCTACATCAAGAGGAAACAAACCTTAGAGATAGAACGTACAACTACTGTATTGTGTCAAGTTTCAAGAAGCTAGCACAAACCGTGTTGATTTAGAGTTCGAACTGCATCTGTCAATATAGGAGAAAACAGAGTGAAACCTAAAAATTCAAGCTGTTACTGCAAACGAATGCTTCAATCTAGGAGAACTAAACTTGGGCATCCAAGTGGGATTGGTGTACTGATCATTACGTGAATGTATCATGAAGATTCAATGAAAAAATATATGTTGAGATTTCAGGAGACTCTAGTGTTTGGACGTTTGGCAACCCCTTTCAATATAAGTGTTATTCGCCAGTCCCTGCTTTAGGCTACATCAAGAGGAAGCAAACCATAGAGATAGAACGTAGAACTACTTTATTTTGTCAAGTTTCAAGAAGCTAGCACAAACCTTCTTGGATTTAGAGTTTGAACTATATTTGTCAATATAGGAGAAAACAGAGTGAAACCTAAAAATTCAAACTATTACTGCAAACGAATGCTTCAAGTTAGGAGAACGAAACTTGAGCATCCAAGTGGGATTTTTGTACTGATTATTACTTGAGAGTACCATGGAGATTGGATGAAAAAATATATGTTGAGATTTCAGGAGACTCTATTTTTTCAAGTTTGGCAACTCCTTTCAATATAAGTGTTATTCGTAGTCCCTGCATTAGGCTACATCAGGAGGAAGCAAACCTTAGAGACAGAACGAGAAACTACTTTATTTTGTCAAGTTTCAAGAAGCTAGCAAAAGCTTGTTTGCTTTAGAGTTTGAACTATATTTGTCAATATAGGAGAAAACAGAGTGAAACCTAAAAATTCAAACTGTTACTGCAAACGAATGCTTCAACCTAGGAGAACGAAACTTGGGCATCAAAGTTTGATTGGTGTACTGCTCATTACTTGAAAGTATCATGAAGGTCGGAGGAAAAAAATATATGTTGAGATTACAGGAGACTGTATTTTTTTGGCAACCTAACAACGCATTTCATTGAATGAGTTATTCGCCAGTCTTTGCTTAAGGCTACATCAAGAGGAAACAAACCTTAGAGATAGAACATAGAACTACTGTATTGTGTCAAGTTTCAAGAAGCTAGCTAAACCGTGTTGATTTAGAGTTCGAACTGCATCTGTCAATATAGGAGAAAACAGAGTGAAACCTAAAAATTCAAACTGTTACTGCAAACGAATGCTTCAACCTAGAAGAACGAAACTAGGGCATCCAAGTTTGATTGGTGTACTGCTCATTACTTGAAAGTATCATGAAGGTCGGAAGAAAAAATATATGTTGAGATTACAGGAGACTGTAGTTTTTTGGCAACCTAACAACGCATTTCATTGAATGAGTTATTCACCAGTCTTTGCTTAAGGCTACATCAAGAGGAAACAAACCTTAGAGACAGAACGTAGAACTACTCTATTGTGTAAAGTTTCAAGAAGCTAGCACAAACCGTGTTGATTTAGAGTTCGAACTGCATCTGTCAATATAGGAGAAAACAGAGTGAAACCTAAAAATTCAAACTGTTCCTGGAAACGAATGCTTCAATCTAGGAGAACTAAACTTGAGCATCCAAGTGGGATTGGTGTACTGAACATTACTTGAGAGTATCATAAAGATTGGATGAAAAAATATATGTTGAGATTTCAGGAGACATTTGTTTTTGGAAATTTGGCAACCCCTTTCAATATAAGTGTTATTCGCCTGTCCCTGCATTAGGCTATGTCAAGAGGAAACAAACCTTAGAGATAGAATGTAGAACTACTCTATTGTGTCAAGTTTCAAGAAGCTAGCAGAAACCGTGTTTGATTTAGAGTTCGAACTGCATCTGTCAATATAGGAGAAAACAGTGAAACCTAAAAATTCAAACTGTTACTGCAAACGAATGCATCAACCTAGGAGAAAAAAACGTGGGCTCCAAGTTTGATTGGTGTACTGCTCATTACTTGAAAGTATCATGAAGTTAGGAAGAAAAAATATATGTTGAGATAACAGGAGACTGTAGTTTTTTGGCAACCTAACAACGCCTTTCATTGAATGAATTATTCACCAGTCTTTGCTTAAGGCTACATCAAGAGGAAACAATCCTTAGAGATAGAACGTAGAACTACTGTATTGTGTCAAGTTTGAAGAAGCTAGCACAAACCGTGTTGATTTAGAGTTCGAACTGCATCTGTCAATATAGGAGAAAACAGAATGAAACCTAAAAATTCAAACTGTTCCTGCAAACGAATGCTTCAATCTAGGAGAACTACTTTGGCATCCAAGTGTGATTGTTGTACTGATCATTACGTGAATGTATCCTGAAGATTGGATGAAAAAATATATGTTGAGATTTCAGGAGACTCTAGTTTTTGGAAGTTTGGCAACCCCTTTCAATATAAGTGTTATTCGCCAGTCCCTGCTTTAGGCTACATGAAGAGGAAGCAAACCTTAGAGACAGAACGTAGAACTACTTTATTTTGTCAAGTTTCAAGAAGCTAGCACAAACCTTGTTTGCTTTAGAGTTTGAACTATATTTGTCAATATAGGAGAAAACAGAGTGAAACCTAAAAATTCAAACTGTTACTGCAAACGAATGCTTCAACCTAGGTGAACGAAACTTGGGCATCCAAGTTTGATTGGTGTACTGCTCATTACTTGAAAGTATCATGAAGGTCGGAGGAAAAAATATATGTTGAGATTCCAGGAGACTGTATTTTTTGGCAACCTAACACCGCATTTCATTGAATGAGTTATTCGCCAGTCTTTGCTTAAGGCTACATCAAGAGGAAACAAACCTTAGAGATAGAACGTAGAACTACTGTATTGTGTCAAGTTTCAAGAAGCTAGCTAAACCGTGTTGATTTAGAGTTCGAACTGCATCTGTCAATATAGGAGAAAACAGAGTGAAACCTAAAAATTCAAACTGTTACTGGAAACGAATGCTTAACCTAGGAGAACGAAACTTGGGCATCCAAGTTTGATTGGTGTACTGCTCATTACTTGAAAGTATCATGAAGATTGGATGAAAAAATATATGTTGAGATTTCAAGAGACTCTAGTTTTGGGAAATTTGGCAACCCCTTTCAATATAAGTGTTATTTGCCTGTCCCTGCATTAGGCTACGTCAAGAGGAAACAAACCTTAGAGATAGAATGTAGAACTACTCTATTGTGTCATGTTTCAAAAAGCTAGAAGAAACCGTGTTTGATTTAGAGTTCGAACTGCATCTGTCAATATAGGAGAAAACAGAGTGAAACCTAAAAATTCAAACTGTTACTGCAAACGAATGCTTCAACATAGGAGAACAAAACTTGGGCATCCAAGTTTGATTGGTGTACTGCTCATTACTTGAAAGTATCATGAAGGTCGGAAGAAAAAATATATGTTGAGATTACAGGAGACTGTAGTTTTTTGGCAACCTAACAACGCCTTTCATTGAATGAGTTATTCACCAGTCTTTGCTTAAGGCTACGTCAAGAGGAAACAATCCTTAGAGATAGAACGTAGAACTACTGTATTGTGTCAAGTTTCAAGAAGCTAGCACAAAACGTGTTGATTTAGAGTTCGAACTGCATCTGTCAATATAGGAGAAAACAGAGTGAAACCTAAAAATTCAAACTGTTCCTGGAAACGAATGCTTCAATCTAGGTGATCTAAACTTGGGTATCCAAGTGGGATTGGTGTACTGATCATTACGTGAATGTATCATGAAGATTGGATGAAAAAATATATGTTGAGATTTCAGGAGACTCTAGTGTTTGAAAGTTTGGCAACCCCTTTCCACATAAGTGTTATTCTTAGTCCCTGCATTAGGCTACATCAAGAGAAAACAAAACTTAGATATAGAACGTAGAACTACTCTATTGTGTCAAGTTTCAAGAAGCTAGCACAAACCGTGTTTGATTTAGAGTTCTAACTGCATCTGTCAATATAGGAGAAAACAGAGTGAAACCTAAAAATTCAAACAGTTCCTGCAAACGAATGCTTCAATCTAGGAGAACTACTTTGACATCCAAGTGGGATTGGAGTACTGATCATTATGTAAATGTATCCTGAAGATAGGATGAAAAAATATATGTTAAGATTTCAGGAGACTCTAGTTTTTGGAAGTTTGGCAACCCCTTTCAATATAAGTGTTATTCGCCAGTCCCTGCTTTAGGCTACATCAAGAGGAAGCAAACCTTAGAGACAGAACGTAGAACTACTTTATTTTGTCAAGTTTCAAGAAGCTAGCACAAACCTTGTTTGCTTTAGAGTTTGAACTATATTTGTCAATATACGAGAAAACAGAGTGAAACCTAAAAATTCAAACTGTTACTGTAAACGAATGCTTCAACCTAGGAGAACGAAACTTGGGCATCCAAGTTTGATTGGTGTACTGCTCATTACTTGAAAGTATCATGAAGGTCGGAAGAAAAAATATATGTTGAGATTCCAGGAGACTGTATTTTTTTGGCAACCTAACACCGCATTTCATTGAATGAGTTATTCGCCAGTCTTTGCTTAAGGCTACATCAAGAGGAAACAAACCTTAGAGATAGAACGTAGAACTACTGTATTGTGTCAAGTTTCAAAAAGCTAGCTAAACCGTGTTGATTTAGAGTTCGAACTGCATCTGTAAATATAGGAGAAAACAGAGTGAAACCTAAAAATTCAAACTGTTACTGGAAACGAATGCTTCAACCTAGGAGAACGAAACTTGGGCATCCAAGTTTGATTGGTGTACTGCTCATTACTTGAAAGTATCATGAAGGTCGGAAGAAAAAATATATTTTGTGATTTCAGGAGACTGTAGTTTTTTGGCAACCTAACAACGCATTTCATTGAATGAGTTATTCGCCAGTCTTTGCTTAAGGCTACATCAAGAGGAAACAAACCTTAGAGATAGAACATAGAACTACTGTATTGTGTCAAGTTTCAAGAAGCTAGCTAAACCGTGTTGATTTAGAGTTCGTACTGCATCTGTCAATATAGGAGAAAACAGAGTGAAACCTAAAAATTCAAACTGTTACTGCAAACGAATGCTTCAACCTAGAAGAACGAAACTAGGGCATCCAAGTTTGATTGGTGTACTGCTCATTACTTGAAAGTATCATGAAGGTCGGAAGAAAAAATATATGTTGAGATTACAGGAGACTGTAGTTTTTTGGCAACCTAACAACGCATTTCATTGAATGAGTTATTCGCCAGTCTTTGCTTAAGGCTACATCAAGAGGAAACAAACCTTTGAGACAGAACGTAGAACTACTCTATTGTGTAAAGTTTCAAGAAGCTAGCACAAACCGTGTTGATTTAGAGTTCGAACTGCATCTGTCAATATAGGAGAAAACAGAGTGAAACCTAAAAATTCAAACTGTTCCTGGAAACGAATGCTTCAATCTAGGAGAACTAAACTTGAGCATCCAAGTGGGATTGGTGTACTGAACATTACTTGAGAGTATCGTAAAGATTGGATGAAAAAATATATGTTGAGATTTCAGGAGACATTTGTTTTTGGAAATTTGGCAACCCCTTTCAATATAAGTGTTATTCGCCTGTCCCTGCATTAGGCTATGTCAAGAGGAAACAAACCTTAGAGATAGAATGTAGAACTACTCTATTGTGTCAAGTTTCAAGAAGCTAGCAGAAACCGTGTTTGATTTAGAGTTCGAACTGCATCTGTCAATATAGGAGAAAACAGTGAAACCTAAAAATTCAAACTGTTACTGCAAACGAATGCATCAACCTAGGAGAACAAAACTTGGGCTCCAAGTTTGATTGGTGTACTGCTCATTACTTGAAAGTATCATGAAGTTCGGAAGAAAAAATATATGTTGAGATAACAGGAGACTGTAGTTTTTTGGTAACCTAACAACGCCTTTCATTGAATGAATTATTCACCAGTCTTTGCTTAAGGCTACATCAAGAGGAAACAATCCTTAGAGATAGAACGTAGAACTACTGTATTGTGTCAAGT
Organism: Callospermophilus lateralis; assembly: GCF_048772815.1. NCBI lineage: Eukaryota > Metazoa > Chordata > Mammalia > Rodentia > Sciuridae > Callospermophilus > Callospermophilus lateralis. Next base: position 26,068 of record NW_027517424.1, read on the forward strand.
TTGATGAAGCTAGCACAAACCGTGTTGATTTCGAGTTCGAACTGCATCTGTCAATATAGGAGAAAACAGAATGAATCCTAAAAATTCAAACTGTTCCTGCAAACGAATGCTTCAATCTAGGAGAACTACTTTGGCATCCAAGTGGGATTGTTGTACTGATCATTACGTGAATGTATCCTGAAGATTGGATGAAAAAATATATGTTGAGATTTCAGGAGACTCTAGTTTTTGGAAGTTTGGCAACCCCTTTCAATATTAGTGTTATTCGCCAGTCCCTGCTTTAGGCTACATGAAGAGGAAGCAAACCTTAGAGACAGAACGTAGAACTACTTTATTTTGTCAAGTTTCAAGAAGCTAGCACAAACCTTGTTTGCTTTAGAGTTTGAACTATATTTGTCAATATAGGAGAAAACAGAGTGAAACCTAAAAATTCAAACTGTTACTGCAAACGAATGCTTCAACCTAGGTGAACGAAACTTGGGCATCCAAGTTTGATTGGTGTACTGCTCATTACTTGAAAGTATCATGAAGGTCGGAGGAAAAAATATATGTTGAGATTCCAGGAGACTGTATTTTTTTGGCAACCTAACACCGCATTTCATTGAATGAGTTATTCGCCAGTCTTTGCTTAAGGCTACATCAAGAGGAAACAAACCTTAGAGATAGAACGTAGAACTACTGTATTGTGTCAAGTTTCAAGAAGCTAGCTAAACCGTGTTGATTTAGAGTTCGAACTGCATCTGTCAATATAGGAGAAAACAGAGTGAAACCTAAAAATTCAAACTGTTACTGGAAACGAATGCTTCAACCTAGGAGAACGAAACTTGGGCATCCAAGTTTGATTGGTGTACTGCTCATTACTTGAAAGTATCATGAAGATTGGATGAAAAAATATATGTTGAGATTTCAGGAGACTCTAGTTTTGGGAAATTTGGCAACCCCTTTCAATATAAGTGTTATTTGCCTGTCCCTGCATTAGGCTACGTCAAGAGGAAACAAACCTTAGAGATAGAATGTAGAACTACTCTATTGTGTCAAGTTTCAAGAAGCTAGAAGAAACCGTGTTTGATTTAGAGTTCGAACTGCATCTGTCAATATAGGAGAAAACAGAGTGAAACCTAAAAATTCAAATTGTTACTGCAAACGAATGCATCAACCTAGGAGAACAAATCTTGGGCATCCAAGTTTGATTGGTGTACTGCTCATTACTTGAAAGTATCATGAAGGTCGGAAGAAAAAATATATGTTGAGATTACAGGAGACTGTAGTTTTTTGGCAACCTAACAACGCCTTTCATTGAATGAGTTATTCACCAGTCTTTGCTTAAGGCTACGTCAAGAAAAAACAATCCTTAGAGATAGAACGTAGAACTACTGTATTGTGTCAAGTTTCAAGAAGCTAGCACAAAACGTGTTGATTTAGAGTTCGAACTGCATCTGTCAATATAGGAGAAAACAGAGTGAAACCTAAAAATTCAAACTGTTCCTGGAAACGAATGCTTCAATCTAGCTGATCTAAACTTGGGTATCCAAGTGGGATTGGTGTACTGATCATTACGTGAATGTATCATGAAGATTGGATGAAAAAATATATGTTGAGATTTCAGGAGACTCTAGTGTTTGAAAGTTTGGCAACCCCTTTCCACATAAGTGTTATTCTTAGTCCCTGCATTAGGCTACATCAAGAGGAAACAAAACTTAGATATAGAACGTAGAACTACTCTATTGTGTCAAGTTTCAAGAAGCTAGCACAAACCGTGTTTGATTTAGAGTTCTAACTGCATCTGTCAATATAGGAGAAAACAGAGTGAAACCTAAAAATTCAAACAGTTCCTGCAAACGAATGCTTCAATCTAGGAGAACTACTTTGACATCCAAGTGGGATTGGAGTACTGATCATTATGTAAATGTATCCTGAAGATAGGATGAAAAAATATATGTTAAGATTTCAGGAGACTCTAGTTTTTGGAAGTTTGGCAACCCCTTTCAATATAAGTGTTATTCGCCAGTCCCTGCTTTAGGCTACATCAAGAGGAAGCAAACCTTAGAGACAGAACGTAGAACTACTTTATTTTGTCAAGTTTCAAGAAACTAGCACAAACCTTGTTTGCTTTAGAGTTTGAAATATATTTGTCAATATACGAGAAAACAGAGTGAAACCTAAAAATTTGAACTGTTACTGCAAACGAATGCTTCAACCTAGGAGAACGAAACTTGGGCATCCAAGTTTGATTGGTGTACTGCTCATTACTTGAAAGTATCATGAAGGTCGGAGGAAAAAATATATGTTGAGATTCCAGGAGACTGTATTTTTTTGGCAACCTAACACCGCATTTCATTGAATGAGTTATTCGCCAGTCTTTGCTTAAGGCTACATAAAGAGGAAACAAACCTTAGAGATAGAACGTAGAACTACTGTATTGTGTCAAGTTTCAAAAAGCTAGCTAAACCGAGTTGATTTAGAGTTCGAACTGCATCTGTCAATATAGGAGAAAACAGAGAGAAACCTAAAAATTCAAACTGTTCCTGCAAGCGAATGCTTCAACCTAAAAGAACGAAACTTGGGCATCCAAGTTTGAGTGGTGTACTGCTTATTACTTGAAAGTATCATGAAGGTCGGATGAAAAAATATATGTTGAGATTTCAGGAGATGGTAGTTTTTGGAAGCTTAATACCGCCTTTCATTGAATGAGTTATTCACCAGTCTTTGCTTAAGGCTACATCAAGAGGAAACAAACCTTAGAGACAGAACGTAGAACTACTGTATTCTGTCAAGTTTCAAGAAGCTACCACAAACTGTGTTTGATTTAGAGTTCGAACTGCATCTGTCAAATTAGGAGAAAACAGAGTGAAACTTAAAAATTCAAACTGTTACTGCAAACGAATTCTTCAACCAAGGAGAATGAAACTTGGGCATCCAAGTTTGATTGGTGTACTGCTCATTGCTTGAAAGTATCATGAAGGTCGGAAGAAAAAATATATGTTTTGATTTCAGGAGAGTGTAGTTTTTTGGCAGCCTAACAACGCCTTTCATTGAATGAGTTATTCTCCTGTCTCTGCTTAAGGCTACATCAAGACGAAACAAACCTTAGAGATAGAACGTAGAACTACTGTATTGTGTCAAGTTTCAAGAAGCTAGCACAAACCGTGTTTGATTTAGAGTTCGAACTGCATCTGTCAATATAGGAGAAAACAGAGGGAAACCTAAAAATTCAAACTGTTACTGCAAACGAATGCTTCAATCTAGGAGAACTAAACTTGGGCATCCAAGTGGGATTGGTGTACTGATCATTACGTGAATGTATCCTGAAGATTGGATGAAAAAATATATGTTAAGATTTCAGGAGACTCTAGTTTTTGGAAGTTTGGCAACCCCTTTCAATATAAGTGTTAATCGCCAGTCCCTGCCTTAGGCTACATCAAGAGGAAGCAAACTTTAGAGATAGAACGTAGAACTCCTTTATTTTGTCAAGTATCAAGAAGCTAGCACAAACCTTGTTTGATTTAGAGTTTGAACTATATTTGTCAATATAGGAGAAAACAGAGTGAAACCTAAAAATTCAAACTCTTACTGCAAATGAATACTTCAAGGTAGGAGAACGAAACTTGATCATCCAAGTGGGATTGGTGTACTGATCATTACTTGAGAGTATCATGAGGATTGGATGAAAAAATATATGTTGAGATTTCAGGAGACTCTAGTTTTTGGAAGTTTGGCAACGCATTACAATATAAGTGTTATTCGCCAGTCCCTGCATTAGGCTACATCAAGAGGAAACAAACCTTAGAGATAGAACGTAGAACTACTGTATTGTGTCAAGTTTCAAGAAGCTAGCACAAACCGTGTGTGATTTTGAGTTCTAACTGCATCTGTAAATATAGGAGAAAACAGAGTGAAACCTAAAAATTCAAACTGTTACTTCAAACGAATGCTTCAAGGTAGTTGAACGAAACTTGAGCATCCAAGTGGGATTGGTGTACTGATCATTATTTGAGAGTATCATGAAGATTGGATGAAAAAATATATGTTGAAATTTCAGGAGACTCTAGTTTTTGGAAGTTTGGCAACACCTTTCAATATAAGTGTTATTCGCCAGTCCCTGCATTAGGCTACATCAAGAGGAAACAAACCTTAGAGATAGAACGTAGAACTACTGTATTGTGTCAAGTTTCAAGAAGCTAGCACAAACCGTGTGTGATTTTGAGTTCTAACTGCATCTGTCAATATAGGAGAAAACAGAGTGAAACCTAAAAATTCAAACTGCACTGCAAACGAATGCTTCAAGGTAGTTGAACGAAACTTGAGCATCCAAGTGGGATTGGTGTACTGATCATTATTTGAGAGTATCATGAAGATTGGATGAAAAAGTATATGTTGAGATTTTAGGAGACACTAGTTTTTGGAAGTTTGGCAACCCATTTCAATATAAGTGTTATTCGCCAGTCCCTGCATTAGGCTACATCAAGAGGAAACAAACCTTAGAGATAGAACGTAGAACTACTGTATTGTGTCAAGTTTCAAGAAGCTAGCACAAACCGTGTGTGATTTTGAGTTCTAACTGCATCTGTCAATATTGGAGAAAACAGAGTGAAACCCAAAAATTCAAACTGTTACTGCAAACGAATGCTTCAACCTAGAAGAACGAAACTAAGGCATCCAAGTTTGATTCCTGTACTGCTCATTACTTAAAAGTATCATGAAGGTCGGAAGAAAAAAATATATGTTGAGATTACAGGAGACTGTAGTTTTTTGGCAACCTAACAACGCATTTAATTGAATGAGTTATTCGCCAGGCTTTGCTTAAGGCTACATCAAGAGGAAACAAACCTTAGAGATAGAACGTAGAACTACTGTATTGTGTCAAGTTTCAAGAGCTAGCACAAACCGTGTTGATTTAGAGTTCGAACTGCATCTGTCAATATAGGAGAAAACAGAGTGAAACCTAAAAATTCAAACTGTTCCTGGAAACGAATGCTTCAATCTAGGAGAACTAAACTTGGGCATCCAACTGGGATTGGTGTACTGATCATTACGTGAATGTATCCTGAAGATTGGATGAAAAAATATATGTTGAGATTTCAGGAGACTCTAGTGTTTGGAAATTTGGCAACCCATTTCAATATAAGTGTTATTCGCCAGTCCCTGCATTAGGCTACATCAAGAGGAAACAAACCTTAGAGATAGAACGTAGAACTACTGTATTGTGTCATGTTTCAAGAAGCTAGCACAAACCGTGTGTGATTTTGAGTTCTAACTGCATCTGTCAATATAGGAGAAAACAGAGTGAAACCTAAAAATTCAAACTGTTACTGCAAACGAATGCTTCAACCTAGAGAACGAAACTAAGGCATCCAAGTTTGATTGCTGTACTGCTCATTACTTAAAAGTATCATGAAGGTCGGAAGAAAAAATATATGTTGAGATTACAGGAGACTGTAGTTTTTTGGCAACCTAACAACGCATTTCATCGAATGAGTTATTCGCCAGTCTTTGCTTAAGGCTACATCAAGACGAAACAAACCTTAGAGGTAGAAGGTAGAACTACTTTATTTTGTCAAGTTTCAAGAAGCTAGCACAAACCGTGTTGATTTAGAGTTTGAACTATATTTGTCAATACAAAAGTAAACAGAGTGAAACCTAAAAATTCAAACTGTTACTGCAAACGAATGCTTCAAGGTAGGAGAACGAAACTTGAGCATCCAAGTGGGATTGGTGTACTGATCATTACCTGAGAGTATCATGAAGATTGGTTGAAAAAATATATGTTGAGATTTCAGGAGACTCTAGTTTTTGGACGTTTGGCAACCCCTTTCAATATAAGTGTTATTCGCCAGTCCCTGCTTTAGGCTACGTCAAGAGGAAGCAAACCTTAGAGATAGAACGTAGAACTACTTTATTTTGTCAAGTTTCAAGAAGCTAGTACAAACCTTGTTTGATTTAGAGTTTGAACTATATTTGTCAATACAGGAGAAAACAGAGTGAAACCTAAAAATTCAAACTGTTACTGCAAACGAATGCTTCAAGGTAGGAGAACGAAACTTGAGCATCCAAGTGGGATTGGTGTACTGATCATTACTCGAGAGTATCATGAAGAGTGGATGAAAAAATATATGTTGCAATTTCAGGAGACTCTAGTTTTTGGAAGTTTGGCAACCCCTTTAAATATGGTGTTATTCACCAGTCCCTGCATTAGGCTACATCAAGAGGAAATAAACCTTAGAGATAGAACTTAGAAGTACTGTATTTTGTCAAGTTTCAAGAAGCTAGCACAAACCGTGTTTTATTTAGAGTTCGAACTGCATCTGTCAATATAGGAGAAAACAGAGTGAATCCTAAAAATTCAAACTGTTACTGCAAACGAATGCTTCAACCTAGGAGAACGAAACTTGGGCATCCAAGTTTGATTGGTGTACTGTTCACTACTTGAAAGTATCATGAAGGTCGGAAGAAAAAATATATGGTGTGATTTCAGGAGACTATAGTTTTTTGGCAGCCTAACAACGCCTTTCATTGAATGAGTGATTCTCCAGTCTCTGCTTAAGGCTACATCAAGACAAAAAAAAACTTAGAGATAGAACGTAGAACTACTGTATTGTGTCAAGTTTCAAGAAGGTAGCACAAACCGTGTTTGATTTAGAGTTCGAACTGCATCTGTCAATATAGGAGAAAACAGAGTGAAACCTTAAAATCAAACTGTTCCTGCAAGCGAATGCTTCAACCTAAAAGAATGAAACTTGGGCATCCAAGTTTGAGTGGTGTACTGCTTATTACTTGAAAGTATCATGAAGGTCGGATGAAAAAATATATGTTGAGATTTCAGGAGATGGTAGTTTTTTGGAAGCTTAACAACGCCTTTCATTGAAAGTGTTATTCGCCAGTCTCTGCTTAAGGCTACATAAAGAGGAAGCAAACCTTAGAGATAGAACGTAGAACTACTTTTTTTGTCAAGTTTCAAGAAGCTAGCACAAACTGTGTTTGATTTAGAGTTTGAACTATATTTGTCAATATAGGAAAAAACAGAGTGAAACCTAAAAATTCAAACTGTTCCTGCAAACGAATGCTTCAAGGTAGGAGAACGAAACTTGAGCATCCAAGTTTAATGGTGTACTGATCATTACTTGAGAGTATCATGAAGATTGGATGAAAAAATATATGTTGAGATTTCAGGAGAATCTAGTTTTTGGAAGTTTGGCAACCCATTTCAATGTAAGTGTTATACGCCAGTCCCTGCATTAGGCTACATCAAGAGGAAACAAACCTTAGAGATAGAACGTAGAACTACTGTATTGTGTCAAGTTTCCAGAAGCTAGCAGAAACCGTGTTTGATTTAGAGTTCGAACTGCATCTGTCAATATAGGAGAAAACAGAGTGAAACCTAAAAATTCAACTGTTACTGCAAACGAATGCTTCAACCTAGAAGAACGAAATTAGGGCATCCAAGTTTTATTGCTGTACTGCTCGTTACTTAAAAGTATCATGAAGGTCGGAAGAAAAAATATATGTTGAGATTACAGGAGACTGTAGTTTTTTGGCAACCTAACAAAGCATTTCCTTGAATGAGTTATTCGCCAGTTTTGTTTAAGGCTACATCAAGAGGAAACAAACCTTAGAGATAGAACGTAGAACTACTGTATTGTGTCAAGTTTCAAGAAGCTTGCACAAACCGTGTTGATTTAGAGTTCGAACTGCATCTGTCAATATAGGAGAAAACAGAGTGAAACCTAAAAATTCAAACTGTTCCTGGAAACAAATGCTTCAATCTAGGAGAACTAAAAATGGGCATCCAAGTGGGATTGGTGTACTGATCATTACGTGAATGTATCATAAGGATTGGATGAAAAAATATATGTTGAGATTTCAGGAGACTCTAGTGTTTGGAAGTTTGGCAACCCCTTTCCATATAAGTGTTATTCGCAGTCCCTGCATTAGGCTACATCAAGAATAAACAAAACTTAGAGATAGAACGTAGTACTACTGTATTGTGTCAAGTTTCAAGAAGCTAGCACAAACTGTGTTTGATTTAGAGTTCGAACTGCATCTGTCAATATTTGAGAAAACAGAGTGAAACCTAAAATTCAAACTGTTACTGCAAACGAATGCTTCAAGGTAGGAGAACGAAACTTGAGCATCCAAGTGGGATTGGTGTACTGATCATTACTTGAGAGTATCATGAAGATTGGATGAAAAAATATATGTTGAGATTTCAGGAGACTCTAGTTTTTGGAAGTTTGGCAACCCCTTTCAATATAAGTGTTATTCGCCAGTCCCTGCATTAGGCTACATCAAGAGGAAACAAACCTTAGAGATAGAACGTAGAACTATTGTATTGTGTCAAGTTTCAAAAAGCTAGCACAAACCGTGTGTGATTTTGAGTTCTAACTGCATCTGTCAATATAGGAGAAAACAGAGTGAAACCCAAAAATTCAAACTGTTACTGCAAACGAATGCTTCAAGGTAGTTGAACGAAACTTGAGCATCCAAGTGGGATTGGTGTACTGATCATTATTTGAGAGTATCATGAAGATTCAATGAAAAAATATATGTTGAGATTTCAGAAGACTCTAGTTTTTGGAAATTTGGCAACCCATTTCAATATAAGTGTTATTCGCCAGTCCCTGCATTAGGCTACATCAAGAGGAAAAAAACCTTAGAGATAGAACGTAGAACTACTGTATTGTGTCAAGTTTCAAGAAGCTAGCACAAACCGTGTTGATTTAGAGTTCGAACTGCATCTGTCAATATAAGAGAAAACAGAGTTAAACCAAAAAATTCAAACTGTTCCTGCAAACGAATGCTTCAAGGTAGGAGAACGAAACTTGAGCATCCAAGTTTAATGGTGTACTGATCATTACTAGAGTTTATCATGAAGATTGGATGAAAAAATATATGTTGAGATTTCAGGAGATTCTAGTTTTTGGAAGTTTGGCAACCCAATTCAATGTAAGTGTTATACGCCAGTCCCTGCATTAGGCTACATCAAGAGGAAACAAACCTTAGAGATAGAACGTAGAACTACTGTATTGTGTCAAGTTTGCAGAAGCTAGCAGAAACCGTGTTTGATTTAGAGTTCGAACTGCATCTGTCAATATAGGAGAAAACAGAGTGAAACCTAAAAATTCAACTGTTACTGCAAACGAATGCTTCAACCTAGAAGAACGAAATTAGGGCATCCAAGTTTGATTGCTGTACTGCTCGTTACTTAAAAGTATCATGAAGTTCGGAAGAAAAAATATATGTTGAGATTACAGGAGACTGTAGTTTTTTGGCAACCTAACAAAGCATTTCCTTGAATGAGTTATTCGCCAGTCTTTGCATAAGGCTACATCAAGAGGAAACAAACCTTAGAGATAGAACGTAGAACTAATGTATTGTGTCAAGTTTCAAGAAGCTAGCACAAACCGTGTTGATTTAGAGTTCGAACTGAATCTGTCAATATAGGAGAAAACAGAGTGAAACCTAAAAATTCAAACTGTTCCTGGAAACGAATGCTTCAATCTAGGAGAACTAAAAATGGGCATCCAAGTGGGATTGGTGTACTGATCATTACGTGAATGTATCATAAGGATTGGATGAAAAAATATATGTTGAGATTTCAGGAGACTCTAGTGTTTGGAAGTTTGGCAACCCCTTTCCATATAAGTGTTATTCACAGTCCCTGCATTAGGCTACATCAAGAGGAAACAAAACTTAGAGATAGAACGTAGTACTACTGTATTGTGTCAAGTTTCAAGAAGCTAGCACAAACTGTGTTTGATTTAGAGTTCGAACTGCATCTGTCAATATAGGAGAAAACAGAGTGAAACCTAAAATTCAAACTGTTACTGCAAACGAATGCTTCAAGGTAGGAGAACGAAACCTGAGCATCCAAGTGGGATTGGTGTACTGATCATTACTTGAGAGTATCATGAAGATTGGATGAAAAAATATATGTTGAGATTTCAGGAGACTCTAGTTTTTGGAAGTTTGGCAACCCCTTTCAATATAAGTGTTATTCGCCAGTCCCTGCATTAGGCTACATCAAGAGGAAACAAACCTTAGAGATAGAACGTAGAACTACTGTATTGTGTCAAGTTTCAAAAAGCTAGCACAAACCGTGTGTGATTTTGAGTTCTAACTGCATCTGTCAATATAGGAGAAAACAGAGTGAAACCCAAAAATTCAAACTGTTACTGCAAACGAATGCTTCAAGGTAGTTGAACGAAACTTGAGCATCCAAGTGGGATTGGTGTACTGATCATTATTTGAGAGTCATGAAGATTGGATGAAAAAATATATGTTGAGATTTCAGGAGACTCTAGTTTTTGGAAATTTGGCAACCCATTTCAATATAAGTGTTATTCGCCAGTCCCTGCATTAGGCTACATCAAGAGGAAACAAACCTTAGAGATAGAACGTAGAACTACTGTATTGTGTCAAGTTTCAAGAAGCTAGCACAAACCGTGTGTGATTTTGAGTTCTAACTGCATCTGTCAATATAGGAGAAAACAGAGTGAAACCTAAAAATTCAAACTGTTACTGCAAACGAATGCTTCAACCTAGAAGAACGAAACTAAGGCATCCAAGTTTGATTGCTGTACTGCTCATTACTTAAAAGTATCATGAAGGTCGGAAGAAAAAATATATGTTGAGATTACAGGAGACTGTAGTTTTTTGGCAACCTAAAACGCATTTCATTGAATGAGTTATTCGCCAGTCTTTGCTTAAGGCTACATCAAGAGGAAACAAACCTTAGAGATAGAACGTAGAACTACTTTATTTTGTCAAGTTTCAAGAAGCTAGCACAAACCGTGTTGATTTAGAGTTTGAACTATATTTGTCAATACAGGAGTAAACAGAGTGAAACTTAAAAATTCAAACTGTTACTGCAAATGAATGCTTCAAGGTAGGAGAACGAAACTTAAGCATCCAAGTGGGATTGGTGTACTGATCATTACCTGAGAGTATCATGAAGATTGGATGAAAAAATATATGTTGAGATTTCAGGAGACTCTAGTTTTTGGAAGTTTGGCAACACCTTTCAATATAAGTGTTATTCGCCAGTCCCTGCATTAGGCTACATCAAGAGGAAACAAACCTTAGAGATAGAACGTAGAACTACTGTATTGTTCCAAGTTTCAAGAAGCTAGCACAAACCGTGTTTGATTTAGAGTACTAACAGCATCTCTCAATATTGGAGAAAAAAGAGTGAAACCTAAAAATTCAAACCGTTACTGCAAACGAATGCTTCAACCTAGAAGAACGAAACTAAGGCATCCAAGTTTGATTGCTGTACTGCTCATTACTTAAAAGTATCATGAAGGTCGGAAGAAAAAATATATGTTGAGATTACAGGAGACTGTAGTTTTTTGGCAACCTAACAACGCATTTCATTGAATGAGTTATTCGCCAGGCTTTGCTTAAGGCTACATCAAGAGGAAACAAACATTAGAGATAGAACGTAGAACTACTGTATTGTGTCAAGTTTCAAGAGCTAGCACAAACCGTGTTGATTTAGAGTTCGAACGGCATCTGTCAATATAGGAGAAAACAGAGTGAAACCTAAAAATTCAAACTGTTCCTGCAAACGAATGCTTCAATCTAGGAGAACTAAACTTGGGCATCCAAGTGGGATTGGTGTACTGATCATTACGTGAATGTATCCTGAAGATTGGATGAAAAAATATATGTTGAGATTTCAGGAGTCTCTAGTTTTTGGAAGTTTGGTAACCCCTTTCAATATAAGTGTTATTCGCCAGTCCCTGCTTTAGGCTCCGTCAAGAGGAAGCAAACCTTAGAGATAGAACTTAGAACTACTGTATTTTGTCAAGTTTCAAGAAGCTAGCACAAACCGTGTTTTATTTAGAGTTCGAACTGCATCTGTCAATATAGGAGAAAACAGAGTGAATCCTAAAAATTCAAACTGTTACTGCAAACGAATGCTTCAACCTAGGAGAACGAAACTTGGGCATCCAAGTTTGATTGGTGTACTGTTCACTACTTTAAAGTATCATGAAGGTCGTAAGAAAAAATATATGTTGTGATTTCAGGAGACTGTAGTTTTTTGGCAGCCTAACAACGCCTTTCATTGAATGAGTTATTCTCCAGTCTCTGCTTAAGGCTACATCAAGACGAAAAAAACTTAGAGATAGAACATAGAACTACTGTATTGTGTCAAGTTTCAAGAAGGTAGCACAAACCGTGTTTGATTTAGAGTTCGAACTGCATCTGTCAATATAGGAGACAACAGAGTGAAACCTTAAAATCAAACTGTTCCTGCAAGCGAATGCTTCAACCTAAAAGAACAAAACTTGAGCATCCAAGTTTGAGTGGTGTACTGCTTATTACTTGAAAGTATCATGAAGGTCGGATGAAAAAATATATGTTGAGATTTCAGGAGATGGTAGTTTTTTGGAAGCTTAACAACGCCTTTCATTGAAAGTGTTATTCGCCAGTCTCTGCTTAAGGCTACATAAAGAGGAAGCAAACCTTAGAGATAGAACGTAGAACTACTTTTTTTGTCAAGTTTCAAGAAGCTAGCACAAACTGTGTTTTATTTAGAGTTCTAACTGCATCTGTCAATCTAGGAGAAAACAGAGTGAAACCTAAAAATTCAAACTGTTCCTGCAAACGAATGCTTCAAGGTAGGAGAACGAAACTTGAGCATCCAAGTTTAATGGTGTACTGATCATTACTTGAGAGTATCATGAAGATTGGATGAAAAAATATATGTTGAGATTTCAGGAGAATCTAGTTTTTGGAAGTTTGGCAACCCATTTCAATGTAAGTGTTATACGCCAGTCCCTGCATTAGGCTACATCAAGAGGAAACAAACCTTAGAGATAGAACGTAGAACTACTGTATTGTGTCAAGTTTGCAGAAGCTAGCAGAAACCGTGTTTGATTTAGAGTTCGAACTGCATCTGTCAATATAGGAGAAAACAGAGTGAAACCTAAAAATTCAAACTTTTACTGCAAACGAATGCTTCAACCTAGAAGAACGAAATTAGGGCATCCAAGTTTGATTGCTGTACTGCTCGTTACTTAAAAGTATCATGAAGGTCGGAAGAAAAAATATATGTTGAGATTACAGGAGACTGTAGTTTTTTGGCTACCTAACAAAGCATTTCCTTGAATGAGTTATTCGCCAGTCTTTGCTTAAGGCTACATCAAGAGGAAACAAACCTTAGAGATAGAACGTAGAACTACTGTATTGTGTCAAGTTTCAAGAAGCTAGCAAAAACCGTGTTGATTTAGAGTTCGAACTGCATCTGTCAATATAGGAGAAAACAGAGTGAAACCTAAAAATTCAAACTGTTCCTGGAAACGAATGCTTCAATCTAGGAGAACTAAAAATGGGCATCCAAGTGGGATTGGTGTACTGATAATTACGTGAATGTATCATAAGGATTGGATGAAAAAATATATGTTGAGATTTCAGGAGACTCTAGTGTTTGGAAGTTTGGCAACCCCTTCCATATAAGTGTTATTCGCAGTCCCTGCATTAGGCTACATCAAGAGGAAACAAAACTTAGAGATAGAACGTAGTACTACTGTATTGTGTCAAGTTTCAAGAAGCTAGCACAAACTGTGTTTGATTTAGAGTTCGAACTGCATCTGTCAATATAGGAGAAAACAGAGTGAAACCTAAAATTCAAACTGTTACTGCAAACCAATGCTTCAAGGTGGGAGAACGAAACTTGAGCATCCAAGTGGGATTGGTGTACTGATCATTACTTGAGAGTATCATGAAGATTGGATGAAAAAATATATGTTGAGATTTCAGGAGACTCTAGTGTTTGGAAGTTTGGCAACCCCTTTCAATATAAGTGTTATTCGCCAGTCCCTGCATTAGGCTACATCAAGAGGAAACAAACCTTAGAGATAGAACGTAGAACTACTGTATTGTGTCAAGTTTCAAAAGCTAGCACAAACCGTGTGTGATTTTGAGTTCTAACTGCATCTGTCAATATAGGAGAAAACAGAGTGAAACCCAAAAATTCAAACTGTTACTGCAAAAGAATGCTTCAAGGTAGTTGAACGAAACTTGAGCATCCAAGTGGGATTGGTGTACTGATCATTATTTGAGAGTATCATGAAGATTGGATGAAAAAATATATGTTGAGATTTCAGGAGACTCTAGTTTTTGGAAATTTGGCAACCCATTTCAATATAAGTGTTATTCGGCATTCCCTGCATTAGGCTACATCAAGAGGAAACAAACCTTAGAGATAGAACGTAGAACTACTGTATTGTGTCAAGTTTCAAGAAGCTAGCACACACCGTGTGTGATTTTGAGTTCTAACTGCATCTGTCAATATAGGAGAAAACAGAGTGAAACCTAAAAATTCAAACTGTTACTGCAAACGAATGCTTCAACCTAGAAGAACGAAACCACGGCATCCAAGTTTGATTGGTGTACTGCTCATTACTTAAAAGTATCATGAAGGTCGGAAGAAAAAATATATGTTGAGATTACAGGAGACTGTATTTTTTTGGCAACCTAACAACGCATTTCATTGAATGAGTTATTCGCCAGTCTTTGCTTAAGGCTACATCAAGAGGAAACAAACCTTAGAGATAGAACGTAGAACTACTGTATTGTGTCAAGTTTCAAGAAGCTAGCACAAACCGTGTTGATTTAGAGTTCGAACTGCATCTGTCATTATAGGAGAAAACAGAGTGAAACCTAAAATTCAAACTGTTCTGGAACGAATGCTTCAATCTAGGAGAACTAAACTTGGGCATGCAAGTGGGATTTGTGTACTGATCATTACGTGAATGTATCATGAGGATTGTTGAAAAAATATATGTTGAGATTTCAGGAGACTCTAGTTTTTGGAAGTTTGGCAACCCCTTTCAGTATAAGTGTTATTCACCAGTCCCTGCTTTAGGCTACATCAAGAGGAAGCAAACCTTAGAGAGAGACCGTAGAACTACTTTATTTTGCCAAGTTTCAAGAAGCTAGCACAAACCTTGTTTGATTTACAGTTTGAACTATATTTGTCAATATAGGAGAAAACAGAGTGAAACCTAAAAATTCAAACTGTTACTGCAAACGAATGATTCAACCTAGGAGAACAAAACTTGGGCATCCAAGTGGGATTGGTGTACTGCTCGTTACTTGAAAGTATCATGAAGTTCTGAAGAAAAAATATATGTTGAGATTACAGGAGACTGTAGTTTTTGGCAACCTAACAACGCCTTTCATTGAATGAGTTATTCACCAGTCTTTGTTTAAGGCTACATCAAGAGTTAACAAACCTTAGAGACAGAACGTAGAACTACTGTATTGTGTCAAGTTTCAAGAAGCTAGCACACACCGTGTTGATTTAGAGTTCGAACTGCATCTGTCAATATAGGAGAAAACAGAGTGAAACCTAAAAATTCAAACTGTTCCTGGAAACGAATGCTTCAATCTAGGAGAACTAAACTTGGGCATCCAAGTGGGATTGGTGTACTGATCATTACGTGAATGTATCTTGAAGATTGGATGAAAAAATATATGTTGAGATTTCAGGAGACACTAGTGTTTGGAAGTTTCTCAATCCATTTCCATATGTTATTCGCACTCCCTGCATTAGGCTACATCAGGAGGAAACAAAACATAGAGATAAAACGTAAAACTACTGTATTGTGTCAAATTTCAAGAAGCTACCACAAACTGTCTTTGATTTAGAGTTAGAACTGCATCTGTCAATAAAGGAGAAAACAGAGTGAAACCTAAAAATTCAAACTGTTACTGCAAACGAATGCTTCAACCTAGAAGAACGAAACCACGGCATCCAAGTTTGATTGGTGTACTGCTCATTACTTAAAAATATAATGAAGGTCGGAAGAAAAAATATATGTTGAGATTACAGGAGACTGTATTTTTTTGGCAACCTAACAACGCATTTCATTGAATGAGTTATTCGCCAGTCTCTGCTTAAGGCTATATCATGACGAAACAAACCTTAGAGATAGAACGTAGAACTACTATATTGTGTCAAGTTTCAGGAAGCTAGCACAAACCGTGTTGATTTAGAGTTCGAACTGCATCTGTCAATATAGGAGAAAACAATGTGAAACCTAAAAATTCAAACTGTTCCTGGAAACGAATGCTTCAATCTAGTAGAACTAAAAATGGGCATCCAAGTGAAATTGGTGTACTGATCATTACGTGAATGTATCATGAGGATTTTAATGAAAAAATATATGTTGAGATTTCAGGAGACTTTAGTGTTTGGAAGTTTGGTAACCCCTTTCCATATAAGTGTTATTCGGAGTCCCTGCATTACGCTACATCAAGAAAAAACAAAACTTAGAGATAGAACGTAGAACTACTGTATTGTGTCAAGTTTCAAGAGCTAGCACAAACCGTGTTGATTTAGAGTTCGAACGGCATCTGTCAATATAGGAGAAAACAGAGTGAAACCTAAAAATTCAAACTGTTCCTGCAAACGAATGCTTCAATCTAGGAGAACTAAACTTGGGCATCCAAGTGGGATTGGTGTACTGATCATTACGTGAATGTATCCTGAAGATTGGATGAAAAAATATATGTTGAGATTTCAGGAGTCTCTAGTTTTTGGAAGTTTGGTAACCCCTTTCAATATAAGTGTTATTCGCCAGTCCCAGCTTTAGGCTCCGTCAATAGGAAGCAAAACTTAGAGATAGAACGTAGAACTACTGTATTTGTCAAGTTTCAAGAAGCTAGCACAAACCGTGTTTTATTTAGAGTTCGAACTGCATCTGTCAATATAGGAGAAAACAGAGTGAATCCTAAAAATTTCAAACTGTTACTGCAAACGAATGCTTCAACCTAGGAGAACGAAACTTGGGCATCCAAGTTTGATTGGTGTACTGTTCACTACTTTAAAGTATCATGAAGGTCGGAAGAAAAAATATATGTTGTGATTTCAGGAGACTGTAGTTTTTTGGCAGCCTAACAACGCCTTTCATTGAATGAGTTATTCTCCAGTCTCTGCTTAAGGCTACATCAAGACGAAAAAACTTAGAGATAGAACGTAGAACTACTGTATTGTGTCAAGTTTCAAGAAGGTAGCACAAACCGTGTTTGATTTGCATCTGTCAATATAGGAGACAACAGAGTGAAACCTTAAAATCAAACTGTTCCTGCAAGCGAATGCTTCAACCTAAAAGAACAAAACTTGAGCATCAAGTTTGAGTGGTGTACTGCTTATTACTTGAAAGTATCATGAAGGTCGGATGAAAAATGTATGTTGAGATTTCAGGAGATGGTAGTTTTTTGGAAGCTTAACAACGCCTTTCATTGAAAGTGTTATTCGCCAGTCTCTCTTAAGGCTACATAAAGAGGAAGCAAACCTTAGAGATAGAACGTAGAACTACTTTTTTGTCAAGTTTCAAGAAGCTAGCACAAACATGTGTTTTATTTAGAGTTCTAACTGCATCTGTCAATCTATTAGAAAACAGAGTGAAACCTAAAAATTCAAACTGTTCCTGCAAACGAATGCTTCAAGGTAGGAGAACGAAACTTGAGCATCCAAGTTTAATGGTGTACTGATCATTACTTGAGGTATCATGAAGATTGGATGAAAAAATATATGTTGAGATTTCAGGAGAATCTAGTTTTTGGAAGTTTGGCAACCCATTTCAATGTAAGTGTTATACGCCAGTCCCTGCATTAGGCTACATCAAGAGGAAACAAACCTTAGAGATAGAACGTAGAACTACTGTATTGTGTCAAGTTTGCAGAAGCTAGCAGAAACCGTGTTTGATTTAGAGTTCGAACTGCATCTGTCAATATAGGAGAAAACAGAGTGAAACCTAAAAAATTCAAAACTGTTACTTGCAAACGAATGCCTTCACCTAGAAGAACGAAAA